>NW_010550187.1:689-17297 GCF_000687285.1 Phaethon lepturus | reverse complement strand
GATGGGATGGGATGGGATGGGATGGGACGGGCTGGGCAGCGCAGGGCAGCGCAGGGCAGGGACGGGACGGGACGGGACGGGATGGAATGGGATGGGACGGGCAGGGCACACTGCCTGCACCTCCACTGGCACAAGGTTGGGGACGTGACACGCCCACGCAGAAAGATGGCTTTGTGTCCAGCGCCCTTTGGAAATACAGCCCATCTTTTCCTATGCTCAGCTCAAGGCAGAGACAGCGAAAAGGGATTTACATAGATGCTCCAAGAAAATGCTGAGGGTATTGGTTTTCGCAAAACCTTTAACTTTTTTTTTTCCCCTCCTTTTAAAAAAATAACAGAGAGCTACTGTACCCTGCTGAGACCAACATCTGTGCAGACAATTAAACCCTTTTAGACTCTGAGCAGGGAGAAACTCAGAGGAACTGGCCCTTTTCTACTACATCCTCTGAAGGATTACAGATAAAGAAAAGATTTTGCAAATAGCTAGGCACATACATAATTACAAAGAGGTCCCGCTGATGTGTTTTTAAATAAATTTGGTTAACAATGAAGTTTTATTTTCTGAAAAGTACTTACTGATATTGGCACTTGGATCTGAAATGCAGCACTAACATCTTTGTTGCGTACCCTCTTTGGTAGGAAGCCAGATCTAAGGGGACAGAATGGGGACCTAAACAAGTCATTGGGTTTTATTCTTCAAATTTCACAGGAAGTTATTTATCAAAACTTGATTCAAGATGATATGACACCAAAAGCTCATTACACAGCATTCTGGTTTTCTTCTCTAAGTGTCCTTTGTTTTCTTTAAATTTTTCTGTCATTCAGCTAGGGTTGGGCAAGCAATGCAGAGTATTTCTGCAGGGTATTTTCTCTAATTAAAGTTTATACCGGAGATTGTATTTAAGAAAGATACTCCAAACAAGGGGGGATGCCGCTGTGGTATGGGTGGTTTAAATGTAGAGTGAGTTCAGTCCCTTCTCTGAAGGGCTTAAAATCTAAATGAACAAGGTGAGCGGTGAGAGGGGAAACTGAAATGAAGAGTTCTGCAAAAGGAAGATGTATGAAAAAGACACAATTGCAAGATACCATTTTCGTGGCACTTTCTGCTGAAAAATGCTTCTGTTGAAACTATTCTGACCCAGGACTGCATATTAACAGCCCTCCGCACTAATCACTGTACGTGCCTCCTACTGCACATACCATGCTGTAGAAACAGAAGTTCATACATTTATCAAATTACATTTCGTTCTGGGAAATGCCCACCAACAATTTCAGGTTTCTGGGCAAACAGGCAGGTTACCTGTGGTTCATTCTCCTTCCCTGCATCCATCCCGCCAGCCTGCACCCTCCCTTGTGCCACCCGAGGGAACTCCAAAGAGCAGCTGGGTGCTTTTCACATGGTGATTTTGGCAGTGCCTGGGCTCACTTTGGTATGTAGAGGTAACACTAAGAAGTACGCTGTTGGAAATACGTACTGTCTTCACCTTGAGATGACATGTGTGATGCTTCATACCCTAGAGAGGATGCCTTCACAAAATCTGACCTGTCAAGGTTTAACTCTTTGCCATATATACAGTGCAAGATGCAGATGTTACCTCTTATTACACCATCTTTTTTTTTTTTTAAAAGCCCTGTACTAATGGCACAATACCAGGAAACAACATTTACGATGTTTCTAAATTGTCAAACCCAGTACAATTCTCTACCTACAACTTCAGGTTTGTAACAGCCTGAGAAACTCCAGCTGCACAGACTGTGTGCAAGTTTGCCTCCTGCACTTCGGGCAGAGACTTTCAAAACTGATTTACCCTGCAAGGCTAGAAACATAAACACAGCAGTTCACTCTAACACCAACAAAGCAAAATTACTCCTGCAGAATTCCAGTAGAAAATGGAAAATGACAGACATTAAGACAAGTCAGGCTATTTTTTGTGAATTTTAAGAAAACATGACCTACAGCAGGCACAGTTCAATGGCGAGAAACTCCAGGGCAAGGAAGGGAACTCTCTCATTGCTACGGCACTGCTCTGCCCCAGCAGCCGTTCATCCCTCTTCCCAACACGCACAGCTCCATGCTACAGAAATCTGGGGGCAGAACCTGGGCGAGAGCCACGCTGTTCCCTGGCCAGGGGCTGGGTGACGGCCGCAGCAAGGCCACCAGGTCCACAGCACACCAGTCTCCTCCTCCGGGTACATTTGGCAAGGGCGAGGAGGCTGCACCAAAGGCTTCTCTGCCTTTGCCGGTCTTCTGTATCCCTTCCCCCCTTTAGGGGGTTGTGGTGAGGTGGGTGTTGGTCTCTTCTCCCAAGTAACCAGTGATAGGATGAGAGAAAATGGCCTCAAGTTGTGCCAGGACAGGTTTAGACTGGATATTAGGAAAAATTTCTTTACTGAGAGAGTGGTCAGGCATTGGAACAGGCTGCTCAGGGAGGTGGTGGAGTCGCCATCACTGGAGGTGTTCAAAAAACGTGTGGATGTGGTGCTTCAGGACATGGTTCAGTGGGCATGGTGGTGTTGGGTTGGCAGTTGGACTTGATGATCTTAAAGGTCTTTTCCAACCTTAATGATTCTGTGATTCTGTGATTCCAGGCTCTGTCTCCTATTTTAAGGTCATTGCTCCATGAGGCAACTTACAAAGTAAATTTGAAGGCAGACGATAAAGCAATCAATGTTTGGCTACATGAGCTGTACCCTGCGCTGTCATGCCGGGGTACAGCTGGCTACAAACCTTGCTGTTGGCAGACCTGCGCCGGGCTGGCAGGAGCACTCCCAGAGACAGTAGAAGACCCGATAGGAAGAGAGGTTTGCTTATAAACACAGAGACAAACCTTCCTTTCTGAAAGCATGATTATGCTTTGTACTTAAACATACACCTCAAATCCAGCCTGGTGCACAGTAACACTGTGATATAAACAGTGATGGTTTCAAGAGGCACCAAAACTGCAGTGATGAAGACTATTTCAGTGTGAAAATATGGGCTTTCCTAATATTTAGTGTGTATTTACATATTTGTTTCAAACTGTAGCTCAGACTGTAAAGACAAATATTTTAAGAGCAAATAATTGTTGAATTAAGTTTGCATACCGGGTTAACTTCTTAACAAGATTTATAGAACATGTAATTATAAGTGTTTGTCCAATAAATGATCACGAGATGAAAGAACGCTCCTGCCAAAACAGAAATAGTTAAAATTTAGATACCTGCAGTGCCCCCCCATGGTTAAGCATATGCTGTCCCTGCTCTGGGAGAGGACTCTGCTGGCCAAGGGACCCTCTGCTTTCAGGTGCATTGTGTATGAAGGAATTAGTTATGTTTGTTTTTCAAGAAGGGACGGAAATGTGTTGTGCCTTTTTCCTACTGTGCCTCGAAATAGTGACTCTTAAATCACACAGGAGCTTTTGGGTGATGGATGCATTGGAGGGGGCGTTCTGGGAGGTTTGGTTTGCTTTGTAAGGAAGCCAATCCTTTTGGTTCCTCCACTAAAGTCCAAGCTCAGAGAGGCCGAATGAAAATGGAAATGTGTCCGTACGGCTCTGAGTGCCGCGCACAGGCCATCCATCGTTGTTGAATGCCAGCTTTTATTGGCTTCAGCCAGCGCCTCACAGGAGCGGAGGCAGTTTTAACCTTTTCTCTCTTCAGCGTGAGTTTTGCGTTACAATTCCTACCAATTCCTATCGAGCCTGACATGTTCAGGAAGCATAATGGGGACTAAGGAAAAAAAATCACTGTAACAGAAACATCAACAGAAACATTTTAAGTGGGGATTTTCATTCTCACTACCTCAAAATTAAATGGAAGCAGGTCAAATGTAAAACAGAGGGTGGGTCAAGTGCAATGGACAGTGGCTCTTCCATACGGATAGTGGTTCCTCAAGAAAGTGAAGCGGTTTAGCCTCAAATACAGCTTGCATACAAACAAACACCCCACCCATGCTAATATAGGTGGTCCTGTACTACAGCAAAAGCTTCAAGATAGCATTTATTCTGAAATAATGCAAAGAGTGTATATAGCGGTCTGTAAATAAAGTATTCCCCAAGGAAAATCAAGACAGAAAGTTTAGTAATTACCACTCCAAAAGCATTTCAAATAATGGAGAGGTGTAAAAGAAATACTTGCTGCACTAATTCTTCCTCTTGTACTTTCCTGTTTCTGTTGCTATTTCATTCCTTGACAGAGACAGACATATACATATATATATACACACACACACACCCCCCCCCCCATGTGAAGTTATGTGTACTGGAGAGGTTTTTTATTAAGGTATCTAACTAACAACCTGAAACCTGGGACGTTGAAGAGCATTGGACGGACTTTGCTCTCTGTTCAGGGGAGTGCTCCAAGAGGAGGGTTCGTCTTCTTGCTGCACTTGACAGCTACGCGAGAACATGCGCTTTCTCTGTGTGGATGCATACAGAGAGCAGGCACTGGGGAACGCATTAAGACAGAGGTACCTGAATGCGTGAAATCAGCCCCGGTGTAATTTGGCTATGTTTCAGTGTAGCTGTGATGCAAGAGATGCAGAACAACAGATTCTCATTTTATATTTTATAAGAATTAAAGGATCTTTACTAGGCCTTTTTTTCCAGTTGGTGTTGTATGAGGAATACACCTGCTGGGGTCCTCAATGCAACTAAAAACCTAGGGTCATTGCTGACTTTCGTGATGGAGGTTACAGCTATGTATTCAACATGTAGAGAGAAAAAGTGAATATAAGTAGGGAACAAACACAAAATCTACATGGCTTCTTTACATTTTCTTGGCTCTGTATGCAACATTGAATTCCCAACGGTTATGCCTTCTCATCCCTTCATTTGCTCTGGTACCCTACAGAGGATGCACACAGCTTATTCGCTTTCCCAGTGATGGACAGCCCTTTCAGATCCCATTAACATGATGTGTGTTGTCAGATCTCAGACAGGAACGTCACAATGGGAGTCTGAACTGCTTTGGTCACTGCCTGGGTAGTGTGGCCACTGCCCTGGATTTAGTTGCCAAATCCTCAGAGGATTTCAAGACTCCACTGATGGATTTTCCTCAGTGTTAATGAGTCAGTCTTAATTCTTGTCACTGGATGCAAGATCACTGGATCCTAGCAAAAATCACAGTGACAAATAAACTTGGGGCAGATTACCCACATCCACTTAATTTTTGCACTCGGTAACAATCAAGAATTTATTTCCTGGTTAAACAAAAAAAACCCTAGCATGACAACGATGCTGATTTAGTACAAACACCAGTGAATGTGATGCTGGAGAAGCCCTTATTTCCCGGGAAATTAAAATCTAAATATGTGGGAAGCAGAAGCTGCTTCAGTAGCTGATGATCCATCCCATAATTAGCCACCACCACCACACTGAGTGTCAATGCTATTTGGCTGATACGGCTCTTGCAGTAGAACAGCAATATTTGACAAAGGGGGGGACTCATTCTGCACATCAAATTTCTTTATTTCTGTATGACATTTCAACATAATTATGTTGATTATACTCAAAATGAATGTTTTCCAGGAAAGCCTTACTTGCAGCAAATACTGCTGTTGAACTTAATGACCAACTCGCCTTTATGTTTTCATGTAAAAACTGATTTAATGCCAATTCCTATATGCTATTGGACTCAATTTCTAATTTGCTAGACCTACCATAACTTTTATATGCAATGTATCTTTTATCTTACTTTCATTTTTAAAATTTATTTTCATAATGATGCACATTTTCAACCATAAAAAAAAATGTTAGCAATTTTACAGAATTTGGTAGGAAAAAAAGAAACACTTTATAATCGGAGTTGTAGTTACCAACAACCCCTAGATATTTTTTCTCTGATAAGTACCATCTGCTGATTTTATATAAGACATTTGATAAAGCTTTCTCTCTTAGTGTACTTTGTTAACCTCCCTATGAAATACATTCCTGTCTCATACCCAATTTTATAACATTGCACATCAAAATGATTTGGCGCATCAGAATGATTTGGCACAGATCTCATGTGAGGGTTAGTTAGTCAGGTCCAAGTCAATCAAGCAAACAATACTGTAAATGTATTGGATAGGCTTTACATGCCCCAGAGACCGGTCGCTGAGAAAAAAAGCAGTTTCTGATGAATTAGTTGCCTAATTGTGTCTCCACAACAGAACAGAAATAATTTAATGAAAGGCAACTTCTCTATCTGAGGTCCTGTAAGCAAAGACAAGACTAACCCAAGTACGTTAAGTAATGGTAAGGGCAACTTTCCACTGAAGTTCAGGTTATATTGTGTTTACTGGAGCGCTCAGATGTGTACCCAGGCATGTATCTGAACATCTCGAACAAATTTCAAAAGAAAGTTCTTATTTTGCCCTACTCCGGGTTAATCCGTCATCTTTGTATTATCAAATTCCTCTTAGGCTGCAAGGGGCGGTTCTGTACAGAAAGGACAGGGCAATATTCTGCTAACCAGAGTTTACTTATTTCTTCTCAGGCGACTGCTCCCAGGAGTGGCTGTTGGTGCCTAACCCGTGGTAAGGGGTCTGCCGTGACCAGGGCAGGGCTTGCAGGAGCAGGCGCCTCTCAACCACCCTTTGCTCGGGCCTCAGCCACCCTTTAAAGGAAATGTTTCTTACCTTTTTCTGTTTGGTGAAGCTAACCTTCAAAATGTGAATGCAAAGGGTGTCGTGCAGCTCTTCCTCAGGAAGCCCACTGTTGTTTCAGAGGTGTGAACTGCCCTGGTATCCCCAGCGGGTATCACCGCGGCTTAACAGCGCTACTACAATAGTAGTTACAGAATCACAGAGTCACTGAGTCATTAGGGCTGGAAAAGACCTTTAAGATCATCAAGTCCAACCATCAACCCAACACCACCATGCCCCCTAAACCATGTCCTCAACTGCCACGTCCACACATTTTTTGAACACCTCAAGTGATGGCGACTCCACCCCCTCCCTGGGCAGCCTGTTCCAATGCCTGACCACTCTCTCAGTAAAGAAATTTTTCCTAATATCCAATCTAAACCTCCCCTGGTGCAACTTGAGCCCATTTCGTCCTACCGCTGGTTACTTGGGAGAAGGGACCAGCACCCCCCTCGCCACAACCCCCTTTCAGGACACAGCATTCCTCCTGAAATCCTGCACCATTTTTTCCCTGGGAGCGGAGCTGGCAGCCCTGCAGGGTGACAAAGGAGCTGGCACACCAGGGGACGCGGGGCCACGGCACCGCTGGCAGTATCACCAGCCGCCTGCTCCCAGCTCCCCATTACTGCCTTGTCCGCGGGGAGTCGAAGTCGTGGGGGGGCCATAGAGGCCTTACGGCTGCTTCTCCAGCGACAAGTAATCGTTCCTCATTTATTGTCACCTGATGGAAGTTCCAGCTTCCATTTAGAATCCCCCTTCAGCGCTTGGTTTGCCATATTTTACCTTAGAGTAATGAAGGTACTTTTAAGGATGACATTGAATAGTGATATAAAGTGACTATGCCTCACCCCAAGGGTCCCTTTGTAATATTACAAATTAATATTACTGGCATTTTTTTGTAAAAATAAAGTTCTACCTTAGTCACTTTATCAGTGGAAGATGAAATGTTTAATTAACATAAAACATGATGTATTTCGCCTTCTGTACAGCCTGAAGGCTCCAAGGTTTTTCCTTTTAGTATCAAAAAGCCTTCGTAGTAAATCACTGTGTGATACTAGAAGTAAAGACATAAAAGTCTTCTTCCATGTTATTCCAAGCCTGATTTAATCCTGAGATCTGTATTTTTTTTATCGAGTGTGAACTGTAGTAATTTGCTTTGAGGCCTGTGCACCTCTCACATCTCACAGGGCTCAGTACGGAGCCTGCACGCTGTTTGCACTTGAACGCTTCACAGTTTTTCTAAGGTGCTTTTTTGTCAAAAATTGAGGGAGGTGGTGTTTTTTTCCCCCCTACAGAGAGTACACATTTCTAAATGTTATGCAGACACTGACTCTTACTTAAATTTAGTCCTGGCTCTTTCTTCACAGGTTATTACTTATTAGCAACTTGGGTTGAGCAAGGAAGTCTCCCGGTGATGAGCCCGAGGAGATAATGAGCTGGGGCTGAGCCTTGCTAGCTGTCACCGCATCAACAGCTCAATGTGAGCTCATTTCTTCAGGATTATAAGCAGCTGTAAGCAAAGTCCTGTAGAAAGGGTTGGGGTTTGGGTTGTTTTAGGGTTTTCCTCCCCACTCCTACAGCATCTGACCAGAGGTTTGCTGGGTGCTGGGAAGTGGGAGCTGTTTTTGGATGATGCTTGCAGATGAGCATTGCAATGACTGGTGGAGACAGCCCTTGAAAACATGTAAGTTATGGTGATGTATGTCAAAAATCTTTTGAATAGGCTCTTTCCTAGCTTTTTTTGCTTTATCCTCTAATTATATTGATGCTGAAGCAGCTGCCATTGTAGGACAAATTTGTATCAACACTTTATTCTTCTGAGCTCCAAGTCATTTTGATATTAATGGCTTTGCTGCTTCAAACACTGCATTTGAAACGTGAGGGGTACTTTATTTCTCTTCCTTGAACAAATGGCATCATAACAAGAGTCAGTAGAGCACAACTTAGCATCAGGAAGACTATCTGGAAAGCTGCTGGTCTCCAAAGAACAGATTTAACTTTCAGATTTGTAGATTTGCAGAGCCATTTTACTGGATAATAGGCTTGATTTCTGATTTAGAGGCAGTTGGGTTTTTTTAATGAAGATTGAGTAAAAGCTGAGCAGCTCCACAGTACCGGTGGTATTAAGCTGTATTACAGATTTACTGGATTTAAGACAAATTGTCTTCTCAATGTCTCACTATCAGTAGCTGCATCCCGTTACTGAACACATCAGATGAGAGAACGCCATCCAAAGAGCGTGCTATACTGATGCTTGAAGGGGCAACGAGAACTTTCTTTCAAATAGGTAACACAGACTAAGCAAGCAACGAAAAGCACTCCGAATGTTTACAGAGACTATGAAAAACAAGGCTGAAATCGGGCTTCTGGAACATCAGCAAAATTAACATCAGCAAAATCACTGGTTAACAGTGCTAATATGTCCATTGTCCAGGCAATAGTAACTCGGTGTAGATGGTGCTACTTCTCAGCTGAACTATACCATCTTGTGGGCTCCCAGGAAATTACAGCTTCAGTATCAAAATTATCTTGAGCAAGTTTGTTGGTCTAAAATTGCTGAAAGCATTGCTATTTTTTTATGACTAAATGACATAAGATGAGCAGAACACTCTTAAAGCTTTTCTGTACACTTTCCATTTATGACTTTCCAAGCCATAATGATATGTATAAATCCCACTTATTCCAGTATTTTCCAGTTATTTTACAAACTTCTAACTTGATCTGTGGAAGTTTTACACTGCAAATAGAGAAGAGAATGGTGCAGAGCTGCTGCTGCTATTTAGGTGTTCAAACCTTATGATGAGGAAATCAGAACACCATGACTTAAAAGACAGAAGTGAACAGAAAAGAAGCTTTAGCAATCACTTCAAGAATCCCTTTTTTTTTTTCTCCTGGCCAGTTAAGGTGTCCTTAAGTGTAAGACATCCAGTACACTTTTTTTCTAGGAACTGTAGGATTTCTACTTGTTTAGGGGCTTTTTTTGGGGTGTGGTGTTTCTGTTGGTGGTTTGGGTTTTGGGGGTTTTTTTTCCCCTGTTCAGACATGATGGGAATCTGATGGGGAATCTTCTGTTCATTTGATGGGAACCTGACTTTGAGTGGGATAGTGCTGAATTTAGCACCTGAGTTGTAGAGGATGTCTTTAAAAACCTTTAAAAATGGGGCAGCTGCTGACTTCAGCAGGGTTTCACCAACAGCCAGGCCACAAGCTATTAAAAAAACCCCTTAATTTAAAAACAAAAATGCCACAGCCATGATACACAGTTAAGAGCACTGCTGAGTACTCTAGCTGTTAAAGGAAAAAGAAAACATACTGTTGCAGACAGGTCTTGAAAAATAAAACTACTAAGTTCAGACCGGTATATTTGTAGGCTATAAAACATGGCTGGAAAAACACTTTAATTTTTTTTTTTTTTCCAAGCACAGCGAGTCTATTAAGTGCTAAATATCAAAAGACCAATTCAGCTCTCATTGGTGTGACTGGGAAGGCAACTGAGAATTGTATCGGACTTGAAAGAGCTAATGCTGCTGTTCCTATCGGGGATGACATGGTCCTCAGTAACAGATTACAACGACCCCAGTCTAAATTCTTTAGTGTCAGAGCAAGTAAGACTTGAATGTTATGAGGACTAAACGTGGCATATCAATAACAGGGCTCCATGATGTATTCTCTATTTTGCTTTTTTTTTTCTATCGACACACTCTGCTTACAGCGACGTGTGAGCTGCAGCACGGGAAGGAAGAAGTAGCTGACTTTTGCCAGCTGTTTCTGTAACCAGTGAAAAGTGGGTGTGCATGTTGAAACTAATAACACTGCCTATGCCTGCAGATAGGATTTCCCACCCATATCATATCAATTTGCAGAAAGACCTTCTGCACTGATGTTACAGCTCTGAGCCCCATGACCATGTTTATCAAAAGGTCCTGGGCAGAGGTGATTAAGGTGCTGTGAGTCCCAGGGAGCCAACTCCCCCTCTCTTTTCCAGGAATAGTGGCAATCACGTGTCTTTACATTTTACAGATTTTAAAATACGTCTTTCAGTCGATGGCATGTGGACCTCAGGAGATCCACGAACGACTCCTGAAAGTCCCCATGAACGGCAACTGTGGAAAAGCAACCCTCTTGTCAGGAGGCTTAAATGATCTGCAGTTCCCCAGCTGCCTTGCTTGCTCTTGGTTAAAGGCTGGCTTGTGTTTCCTAACGTGCCTGTCGCCCCGCAGCTGGTCACCTTACGCAGATCTCTGTCTTTATGCAGAATAATAATGCAAACGTCAGGTTCAATAGCCATTGATTTAAATTGACTCTTTTCTGCCTCAGTGATTGCTGAACTGCATCCTGAGCAAAAATATTATTGTAATATTTCATTCCTATAACATCAAAAGAGAAAGTAACGGAGCAAAGATGATTTCCACTGTATCTGTCCCTAACCGAAATATGAAGTGGTGTTACAAATTTGAACGCGGTTAGAAAAAGCTCAGTAAAAGAGGATTAAACTTACTCATTCATCAAACAGATGCTGCACCTTCTGAAGACAGACATCCTAGATGAGGCTGAGGAATAAGACAAATAAATCCATTTTCAGATAAAAAGGAAAATATTCTAGGAAATCAAGAAACTGAATGAGAAGCTGGTAAGAAAAGGTGGGAAATTCTTATCGTTTGCAACTGTGTATTTAACACAATACAATTAAGAAAACCCACCTTTGCCATCAAGTTTTGTAGTGGGAAAGTCACGATTTTATTATAAGACCTAGAATTTCCACTTACTGTGCTAGTCTAGAGCCTCAAATAACACTTCTAGGGGGGAAGCCGATTCCAAAATGTGCCTGTGATAAACCAAGCTGAAGCCTGATCTCTTGGGCTGCTTTGAGGATGTTCACAATTCTCAAGCAATTGGGTCATCACAGCATCTCCAATAAAGCTCTGACAGAACATAGAAATATCACCTCTGAGGTGTTTTAAAGCAAGCTGGCGTGGACTGTCAGCGAGACATGGAATAGGCTTAACAACAACAACAACAAAAGAATTATCAAATGTTGCTTTATGTGAGTAATGACAAGGCTGGTCCTGTGGTAAAAGCTCCTGGAAAAACTCCCAGAAGACCACTGATGAGGAAAACATTTGTTTTCTTCAAAGACAAAAAGAAATATAAAAAAAAGCAGTATGTACTGTACAAGTCAAGAACTGGAGCTCTCAGCTGCTGTAAAATGATACAGCTTTACAAAAGATGTGAAACCCTAGTGAGATGCATAACTGGAAATCTACCCTGTCCTGCCAGAAATCATTCCCTCCTCAAAACTGACAAATAAAAATCAAGTTAATTCTCCCAAATAAAAGGAGTGTAGACAGCCTCTCTCCAACATGGGCATCTACAAGTGCAACTTAAATCCTGTCCCCAGTATCAAGTACTAGTTTAGATGCCTATATTGTATTTTGAGATCCTAGCATTAGGCTTATTGACTTTCTACTGAACACTAAGACTATAAGGCAGCATGGCTTGAAGAAATGACTGATATATGTTGATATAAATATGTGCTTTAAATTTTGACAGAGGTATAAATCTGCCAGGAAAACAAATACTTTCATTAACTGCTTTCAACGGTCTGAAAGATCTCCTCCATTCTTGGCAGTTGCTGTGGACTCGCCGTATAATTTGTCTCCTTTCCTGGCATCTGATGGCTGGGTACAACAATGTCAGCAAAGCAGCTATGCTGGATTCTGTGCATTTAAAAAATAAGGGAAAGAACAACATTAGAAAAATTCTTGGCTTCCAGGTCTTGCAATGCTCATTTTAAACAAATCGCTGACTATATCAGTGAAATACTAAAAGACAGTCAAATATTAATACTACACATTTACACAGGCGGGAGAGGACAGCAGACCGGTTAGTCTGTTGTCTATCATACGATCACGGAATGTTCCTGTGGTGTGTAAGCACAGAATTAAAGCAATGAATGCCAAGCTGGTTTGTAATGTATTTTAAAACAGGATTTATCTAAGAAACAAACAAATCTAATAAAACCTGAGTTTGATATTGGTTTTGTGAGTAGTGATACTAGGGTTTTTACAGTCTTTAACTGAACCCCATATGAATCCTGATAAAATATGCCCGCTCAGAGAGCAGTCTGCGTTCAACACACTAACACGAGTGGACTGATAGACCTAAAAAAATGAGTTAATGAGTTATCCTCATTCTGTTAAGGTGTTTTTAGTGGCTCTGCCAGGAACCATGTAGCCTTGGTCAAACACCATTCTAGATCTTTATCAAGTGGTCTAGAAGGAAATAAAATTAATTCTGATAAAAACATCAGCTGACAGCCAAATGTGTGGTGTAGCCAACCAAGAAGTCAGTCATTCAGAGCAATTTGGAATGCTTTTTGACTGAGATACAGCACACACCATATGAAAACACAAAAATGAGTGGTAATGTCCCCAGACAAGCTGCATTATCGGTTATCTTTACCTACCGGGAAGCTGAACTCAGACCAAAATGCATTTTAATACAGCCTGAAGTCGTGTGTATAGGAGCAAGGAGTGCAGCTCACACCGGGAGGGTAGCTGTTGGTATATCCCTGGGACACACTCAGATTTTTAAAAGGCATCTGCTTAATTTCCTGACTACAAAGTTCCCCGGCACAGTGCTGGTAAGAAGAAAATGGATTCGATTGCTGCACGTAGGAGTACAGGAATATCTTCCTGGAGCCGTGTGGTGATATTTCCTTTATATATCGTCCTAGTGAAACTAGAAACTCCTTCCCGGGAAGACCTAGGCGGTCCTCTGAACAGCTTCCAGCTCCACTGTGTGCCCGTGCAGGAATGACATACGGCAGGCGAGAAGATCAAGTCCTTCCTAAAAGGACTCTGACATCTCTTACCATAAATGAAGCTGGGGTCTGTAGAGGATCATAGGATCATTTAGGACGGAAAAGATCTTTCAGATCATTTAGTCCAACTGTAAACTGTAATGATGTAAGTGCGGGCAGGATTCCAGCTGCCTGCGAGGAATAATGAAAATGCCCAATGCCAAGTCCTGCATTACTCCGGGGTGCACTGCTTCAAGCGGGGCTTTTGTGGTCTCGCCTTCAGCTCATCAGATAGAAAACACAGAAACCTACCCACCACATCTGCTGAATTCATAACCAGTTCCTATCCTGGCTGCAGAATAAAATTCTCTGCTTGTCATAATACCTGATTATAAGCCTGAGACCTCCAAGGACTGTGTGAGATAATAGGTACGCATCCAATTTTTGTTTAGCTTACGCAGGAAGAAAATGTGCTTAAAACCTTTCCTTTCTTCCCTGTAATGCTTTTCATTCATCAGCCCTGCACTTGCTTCTCTACTTTCTGTGCCTTCCAGCACAGCATTTCGGCTGCGTCAGTGGCCGCAATGTATTAAACGTGACAGCCAGATGTGCTGATCTGTTGACACTGGACACTGTGAGGTCGCTGTTAAGAGGCTGCAGTGGAGCTTGAGCCGGACGGTGGTGGGATCAGATTGCTTTTTCTGTATCTGGAGGTGAAGGCCTGATGAAGTGTTGGGCTGTGTTATCAACAGAGCTGTAGGCAAGACCAAAAGTGCAAAATGTCCTTTTCTTCACTTTATTTCCACTCCTACAAGCTGTGAGCGGTGGAATGCTTCCTAGTACATCCTCAACTGTATCTAAATGTATTTGTGTTAATCTAAAAGGGGTCCAAACTCTACCCACGCTTATGCTGATGTACCACCAAAGTAATTCCACTGGCCCGAGCAGAGCTACTGCAGACTTAAGCCGACTTCTACTCCACACTGCATTAGCCTAGGGTGTCTCTCTGTCATGGTTTATTCGTAGGCTCTAAGAATTGCAAAAAAGAAACAGATCTACATGTAAAGTTTCCAGTTGGCTTCAGGGAAGAATTCAGGGAGCTTCCCTGAGTTTTAAGACCTCTCCTTATTTTTTTTTCTTCTCTCTCTTTATTACGCTTGTGCTAAGCAGACAACTTTCTTAAAGTGCCCAGAATTCTAGCTTTTTGAAGCAACTCAGGTAGCACTTCCACTGGAGATGGTCACGGTTTCCACGAGCTTTAGCTGTTTTGCAGCCTTCCTATGCCACGAGAATCAGAGGTTTGTTTCAGTTTCAGTCTGAACAACAGGGACAAACTCTGCTGGGAGTGGTGAATGATTATTTCTCCTGCTTTCTACCCCAGCAAGTTCCTCATGACTACTCCTTATCCAGGTAAGACGGAGAGTCCTCACCGCAGCCGGCGCTGCTCAGCAAGACCTGGCCTCAGGGGAGCCGCTGGCCCTGATCCCGCGGCTGGCAAGCAAGCTTTCCTTACTGCCTTTTTTTTTTCCCCTTCTGTCCTGACCTGTCCTTTTACCACTGATCAGTAGAAATAATGCACCTTTTCTGACAGTCACATCCAAAGCTCCATATAAACCAATTGTTCATCTTTCAGGAAAAAAAATTAGGGGCCATGACAGAGGAGAGAATGAATCCCGAGGGATTTATCACACTGTTCCATTAACTCATTTGAATCACATCTTGCCGACAGTGCCAGTGACAGCAGCACAGGGCGGTTTGTGTTGGTTTGTATCTACCATAGCTGCTTCAATTTCAGTGGATTATTTTTTTTTCTTAGCCATTAAAATAACTTTTTTCAAAAATAAAAAAAGAAGTAAAATCGTTGTACTTAGAACATCTCCTAACGTTGGCTACATTTGAAATAGAGGCTCACGTTAAAAAGATATTACAGCTGCAGTAAGCATGTTATAAAAGTTTTTTGCCTGAAATTGTTTTGGTAACTGAAAATTGGCTGTAAAATTTGATGTAATTTTCTGTAATCATTTTGAGTAAAAAAACACTTTCTGAACCCTATGAAACAGAACTTTGATGTACTGAAACACTTCAGGCATTTAAGGGTTAGGAGTTTTACTTTCATGGGTGTCTCGTATCCAGAAATACATGTAGGACAGCTTTACATCCATGGATACAAAAGGCTTAAGCAAATTCTGTCTCTGAAACAACTTGCCGATACTCACAGTCATCCTATTAGATCCGTGATATACTTGCAAATATTAAGTTACAAGGCCTGTAAAATGACACATAGATATTGTTTGTTGCAACTCACCTATGGTAATAAATCAATGTGTATCATTTGTGTTAATATAACGCGAGGGGCATGTACCACAACTCCAGTATCTGGTATTAACAAGCGCTATTTGCGAGTGTCTAGAATAGCATAAACCTGGTGCTTTAAAACCTATTCTCTATCTAAATTCTCCTGTTTTATAGATATTCTCTTTTCCAGATTTTTATGCAATTTGCTTACCTCAGATGTACAGCGTTCAAAAGGCTGATGTTGAGTTTTCATCTGTTTGAATTTGCATACTCTTGTAGTAGCATTTTTAATTTTGACATTTGAGAGAAGAGCCCAGAGGGAAGTGCAGACTGTGGGCACAGAAAAGCTTGAACAACCTTAGAACAAGATTGTGTCTGTTCCACACATAAAATTCTTGGTTAATGATTCATTCTGACCTTTCCGTTAGGGAATGGACCAAAGTCCTTCCAGGAGGGGTCAGAAAGACCACCACGTTTCTCAGTGCTGTGCTTTCGACTTGGAGCTCCAATTTAGCTGGCAGATACGAAAAATCTAGTGAGGGAAAACCTCTAGTGAGTAAGCCATGGCGAATGCTTGAAGAGCTATTCTAGCTAAGGCTGATGTTACCTTATGTTAGCAATCCTCCCCCTCCACTCCCATCTTTTTTTATTGCGAAATACAGTGCTACTGTTGTTTTCTGTTCTAAGCACCTCATCTAAACTGGGGGCATTTGTGTAATGCAAATAAAGGAGGCACCTTAGACACGCAGGGCTGCCCTTCGAGAAGACCCCGTGAACGGCTCACTGCAGGCAAGGGTCGACGCACGCCTGTAGATGGAGTTAAATATCAAAGAACTGGTGCGGACCTGAACAGCCGTACGCGACGCCGGCAGTCGGACAGGACCCATGATCCCGTCTCGGCTGTCGCA
>NW_010550187.1:429-676 GCF_000687285.1 Phaethon lepturus | reverse complement strand
CGGGGAGGAGTGCTGGCCCCCGGATTTCCCAGCCGCGCCGGCCCTCCCGGACGGCTGCGGTGCCCAGGGGCTCGGGGCTGGCCCTGGCCGTGAGGCTCCGTCGCCTAAAGGGAACGGGGATTTGCAGGAGTTAACGGCCTGCAGTGTCCCTTTGCGTTAGGGGACAGTACCATCCAGGGGCAGCAACCACCGCTTCTTCCTGTCTGGCCGCTTCCAGTTGAGACTGCTGCTAGTATTTTATTTACAC
>NW_010550187.1:0-356 GCF_000687285.1 Phaethon lepturus | reverse complement strand
CGTACCGAGGGGAGCAGGGGGGTACAAACTGCCCCTGGCGCCTCGCCCTCGCAGTTCTTCCAGCCCCGCGTTACTCACACGCTCTCCTCGCCTCTTTCCACCGAACTTCTCCCTTTTCTTACTTTTTCGTGTTGGGAAATCCACCGCCAAGCTCATTAACGATCTCACCGGGATAAATAAACTCTGTATTTGCCGCTACTAGTAGTACGTGGCTACTCCGGATTTACCTTATCGGCCTAACTGCTGCCTACAAGGAGGGTCGACGGCCGTGTTTCCCTCCGCGCCCGCATTCAGAGAGGAACCAATTCAAAATTAGGCTTCGGTTCCCCCTCCGCGCCGCTGGCTTGGGGGCCGCC
>NW_010550186.1:318-9034 GCF_000687285.1 Phaethon lepturus | reverse complement strand
CGCCTCACCCTGGGCTGCACGGTCGAGGTTTGCTGAAAGGCTTGTACCAGCGGTCTCTAGAGCTGGGATTTGCAGCCAATCTCCCCCGTTATCTGCTGAGGCCCAACTCTTCAGCTTTTCAGTTCAAATTCATCTTCCTTCTATCCGTGGGAGTGATTTTTTTAATTTTTTTTTTTTTTAGGGGGCGGATAGTCGTTAGTTTGCAGTCTTGCTAGGAAACAAATGTACCACGCTGTAAGTAACATTTATTCTTGTGTCTAGACCTGATGGAGAATGTGGTACGCAAACGAGGTTTATCAGCTTCAGCAGCATGTGCTGAAGGCGGCACTTGGGGACTGTTGAAACTTTTGCGTTTTCCCTGGACCAACATCCAGGACAGCCTTGAAAGAGAGGCTGGGTAACTGGAAAAGAGGCAGTTGCTTACAGCTATAACAGGCTCAGTAATGGCAAAGCAGGAAAAGTCAGAAAATGTCATGGAGGAAAAGGAAGTGCTCCAAAAATTCTCATTATTCGCTTATTATTGCATCCATGAAAATGGGCCACTTTCTGTGTCAGTATCTCGGCAGGCAGATAGGCATGAAAAGCTGCCAGGGAGATCTGTGCTCCTTGCTGTGTTAGGAGAGACTCTTCCCCCTCTCTGGGAGAGGCAGCTAAATTTTTTTCCAAATTGGATTAATTCTCTGGGATTTCACAGGCGCCATTGTGCTACTTCAGAAGCTCTTGCCGATTTCTCGCTTCTAACTCCCTCTAGCTCCAGTGGGGAAGTACCGCCTGGTGCTCTAACTGGGCATGATTTACAGAGGAGCCAACTGGTAACCTCCTTTTCCAGACCTTACTCCAGCTTGTACCACCTGAGGAACAGCTCTCACAAACTGCCCTAAATATTACCAGGACATGACTGGGGACAAGCTCAGTCTGCTCCTCCAGACTACTGCTGGTCTCAGGCAGGGACCCCAGTTCACACAGGGTCCTAAATTTTTGAAACTGCAGGCTGTCATCAGACCTGAATTTCTCACAGATTTCTTGATGCTGAGAGTATTGTAAAGATGATCTAGTTTTGTGCATCAGTGTGGCAGCATTCCGGATCACTGTTTGGAGGCTGTGTACCTGTGGCACTAGTTATCTTTACTGATTTGCAGATTAGATTCCTGAAAGATTTTCTAGTGATTAATTTCTCAGTATAGTAACTGAAGGCTGTGAATTACAGGCTTACTTTTTTTAGTTAAGTAAGTACTTGGAAAGAATTCTTGTCCATGGCACTCTTGTCACCAGAAATCCTCAGACAGCAGTTTGGAAACCACTGGTCTAGGGTGGTACAATTAAAAAACCAAAACCGTGGCACTGCAGGAGGAGGAACCACAAGGTGGCAATCTCTCTCTGTACTTCTACTGGCAAAATAAACCTCTGGCAAAAAAATCTCTGGCAGTAACTGTGTAAAGCTGCGGAGATGGTTGGTCATGTCTTGTATCTTCCAGAGGCGTGGCAACATTCATTTGGGTTGCTTTCTCTTCTGAACGCTTTTCCCTTTAGGATGAAACTCTCAGGCTTGAAGAGGTGGCATTGAAGGCTGCTCTTTGCTAGTTTTTCTATCCTTTGCTCCAAAATGGGCACCAGATGTTGCTTGTTAGATTGCTAACTACCAGTGCTGCTTGTGTGCATGCTGGCAGAGCTACTGTGTGCTCGGAGAGAAAGTTTCCTCCTTCACCAGAGCCACTGTCTTAGCAGCTGGTTCAGAGTATTGCTAACCTCACGTTATATTAACATAAAATACAACAGTTGGGTCAGGATCCTGCATCATACACTGAGATGCCTCAACCAGAGTAAAATAACCTGGATGTTAGGACTAGGCAGTGACCCGTAGGTTGAGTGTGGCATATGGTCTCGAGGGGACTGCAAAGCCTTAGTGACAATATCTCCACTCCCCAAAAGATGTGGCCAGAGGGTGTAAAGATGCAGAAGAGAAATGATGCTCAGTTTGAGGTGGTGCTGCCCTGGTCCTGCAGTATCAACCACCATCTTTTGCGATGAGCTCCATCTCGATGGGGGCATAGTTGTGTTCTTGCCAGATGTTAGCTTACATGTGCTGCATGTAAAAGTAAACTGGTGCGAAAGCTGTGGTCTGATGAGCTTTCAGTAGGATTTGCCCTGCATAAGTGACGATGTGCTAGCCAGCCTCTCACTGAAAGGATGCACTCCAGAAGTTGCAGGTGTGTGGCTGGAGCGTGTTCAACGATTCAAGATAGGAAATATCTTCCAAAGCTCCAAATAAGACAAAACAAACTGAGCTTTAGCACATGCTCAATTGATTGAGTCTTTGGCAAAGTATGACATGAATTTGCAAGGCTCTCACTGAGGCCTGTCCCGGCTATATCCTGCCTGGTGAGTCCTCCAGCAAGCACGGCACGGCTGGCCTTGGTTTATTCTTATAGCTTATACTTTGTCTCCTTCTTTTACCTGTTCTCCCCTTACGACATTGCTCTTCAGTTTGGAATAGTAACCTGCTTCCCGCTCACCAGGACGGCTCGGGTTCCGCTTTACACCGTGCCTGCCACCACTGAGCTCCCTCTGCACCTTCTGTGTCGCAGCCTGCAACGTCCACGTCTCCTGCCAGTGGTGACATCTCTGATCGTGGCTGTCCTCTTCCAGCTCTGACGGTGCAGATCCAGGCAGGACCTGGAGGAGGAGGGAAGCATGGACATGGGCAGTTTTGTAAAGTCCCTTCACATCACCTTGACTTTAAGGTCTGAAGTCAGAGTCACAGAGGCTGCGGGTTGCAATTCACTTCCTTCCTGGTTGATGGGAGCCTGGGGGGTCTGATGTCGGCTGGTCCTCTAGAAAAGGGCCAGGAGCTGCTGCAGGACTGCTAGCGGGGATAGAAATGTTAGCAATCCAAATCATGATGATGGGAAACAGAAGGAGTAAAGAAAATCTGGATTTCTTTTTTTTTTTTCCCCCAGAAAGCAGGAAGAAATCTAGCAAGCTTCTCCTGGAACATGTGTGCAACGTGATTGTCACTAATGCTCTGTAGCCAGCTGAGAGAAGATACTTTCCCCAAGTAAGTGAAATAAGCACTGAGCTGAGGGATATATGATAACTTCTGAGGCAGAAGGAATAAGACCCCAGGCAAGGGAGCTCCAAACTGTGCACTGTGTCTTTTTTTTTTTCTTTCTTTCCATCTCTGCATCTGTGGTGTTCAATTAACCCCTTTTCTCTATCCTGGCCATGGTTCCTGCAGGTTTGCAAAGCTTTACCCAGCCTTCTGGATGATGATGTGTTAAAAGCACTCGATTTGTGATAACCAATTTTCTCCTGAAATGATACCAAAAGTCTGCTGTTTTGATTTAAATAGTTTCCAAGCATTTTGGTTAATAACGAAAGACAGTCCACTCCAAGAGAATCTAACTTGAGGAAGCCATGAAATTTAATTCATTTCTGGAACCTAAATATATAATCAGTGACATATGGCAATACGAAATACAGGGGGAATTGTCATTGTTTAAGTCAAATTTCTGCATCCAGTCAAAACCCAATAGTTGTAACATCAAAATGTAGTTTCCATTGTACAGGAAATAAAGCATCATTTTTTCAAAGAAAATAGACATGCAATTGCATGCCTATTACATTGCTTATATAGCTTTATTTTTAGCTTTCTCCATGTTGCTGTTACTAAAGGGCTAACAGAAGGGAAACTGTGGAGGGACAAGACACAAGGCAACACCCAGATCGTGGTAGAAGGGACAAAAGAGATGTCTGTGCTATGAATATACGCTCTTTGCCTGCAGTTGTTCCTGGGCGATAAGTTACTGTGCCTGGGCTGGGGACCCTGTGCCTTCCTCCTCACTTCTGCAGCCCTGCCAGCACCGAAGCAGTGTTGAGGTGAGGCTGTGTTGCTGTGAGGGCTGTCGAAATGCTTCTCTCAGAGCCCTTTGTCATCATGCAGTGTTTTTCTCCTGCCTCATTGCTCCTAAGACAGGGAAAGGAACTATTTGCACAGTCGTCGTCAGGAGGAGGGATGGGGTTTATATCAGATTTGTGTGAAGCTGCTAGCAGACCGTATTTTTGCATGGTTAGAGAATCTCAAAGAGATTCTCCAGATTCTGTATTTTCAACCTCGCAATTGATGCTTGCAGACCCTTGTCTCTCCATCACCGCATTAAAGAAGAGCAGATCAGGAACTTAACTGTTGTTATTGGAATTTCTGCAGAAAGAGGATTGCTTTTTCTGGATTTGAGAGCTTTTGCTGGGTGATGGAAGCAGAATATTGGTTTAAGGTCTATCCAGTGTCAGCCCATCTTGTCCCTCCATTAGCACACCTCAGTGAGGTACAGCTGGCCTTTCCCCCTCGTTCGGTGGTGCTCACTTCTGATCTTCCTCATCTCCTGGGTTCATCCTGGGCATCCACCGCCTCTGCACCGCTGGCATTTCACTTTGTTTCTCCTTCATCTACTTGCCTGGTTGTCAGGCAATAGCCCATAGTTCCCAGGGGTTCCTCCTCTTGTTCTCTAGCCATGACATTCATGTGTTGCTTCTGATTGCTCTACGCAAACCAACAGTTTGCAGTTTTGACCTAGCTGATTCCTCCTGTCTCTGCCTATAGCAGGGCCGTGCTCATTTGTCCCAATAGAGCTGATGACAGAGGTGTCATAATCTAATAGATACAGAGGACAGAGGTGTACAATTTTATCATTACCTGAAAGATTCTGATTTTTTTCTGCCTCCCTCACCCTGGCAGGGTCTCTGACTTGAGAGCGTTTTGGCGGCTGTTTCTTCCCCTGAGCTCCATCTCCTCGTGGTCTCTGCGCACAGCACCTTCCTCTTTTTCATAATTGCCTTGTTTGTTCCTCCAGCCTTGCACTTCATCCATCTTCCTATTTCCCCTCTCTGATCTACTCCTCATGTCCACTTCCTTCGGTTTTGCTGCTGGAATGTGAAGCATCCCTCCAGAAAAATAGGAGGTCTCTGTGAACTTTCACCATCCCCCCTGTATTCCCTCTTCCCTCACCTCTATCATCTCCTCACAGATGGTGGGACAAATACTTGCTCGCATTCATTCTCAGGCTTATAAAATTGGTGTACTCACTTCTCTTCCTTTTCATGTGATGATGTAAAATTAGGATAATTCTACACATTTCCCTGCTCCTCGGGGCTGGGCTCAGTCTGAGGAAAATGTTTCTGAGGCTGTTGTGGTCTTTGGAGTGCTGCAGAGCTCTGGGTCTCACTATTGTGTTTGTCCTCCATATCTCTTTGACTGTGACAAATTGCTGCCACATTTGCTTCTACTCAAGATACGAAAGACAAAAGCTAAATCAGACCCAGCCATTGATGAGGACAGGGAAGTTCATGGATCTAAAGAGCATTCTCTGTCAAAGGGCGTTGTTATACACAGAGATATTCTCAGTCATTATTTGGGTTTTTTTCTGCTTGCTGAAGAGGCGTTGGGCAAAGGGGATTTCTGTCTGCTGGGACAGCACCTGGTTTGACCAGCCTCCGGAGCAGTTCCCAAAGCTTTGTGGAAATTGTGCATCTCAGTTTTCAAGAACCTCAAACCACCTGTTGGGCAACAGACACTTTGGGAGCTTGCTAGTTCTCTCCGTAAACCAATCTGCAGGGAGTAGAGTACCCTGGGTTTGCCAGAGTATTTTTGAGACAACACATCAAATTAGGCAGATTAAGGAAAATAGTAAATGCAGTTTATTCTAGCAGAGTACATGGTAGCCAACTGCTGACAGGACTGTGAATTAAGTTACAAAAGGAGGAGAGGAAAAAAAAGAGAAAAATACCATTGATCAGCAGCTGCCTAAAACCCAACCTCATCTCCCCAGTTCCTCATGTGCGCCAGCTAGGGAGAGCCCATGCTCACAGCCTCTACGGGACTGGTGCCTTCTTTTTGTCCCTGTCTCTTCATTTTATAGATTTCATAATTAGGCAGCTAGTGAGTACAGTTTGGTGCTCAGAGGAAAGCCTGACGCCACTGTGCTCTATTTTCCTATGGCTGGATTTGGAGATACCAGTTTGTGTTCCTTTCGTGCTGGCAAAAATGCGAAGGCAGCATTGCCAGCTGTGCTTTTGCTGACCAGGCAGTTGGTTTTGATCGATGCCTTGCTTTTTGCATGTATGGAGGGAGGAAGCCCTCTTGGTAGGCTTGCTTTCCTCCCGCTGTCGCTGAGCTCCCTGGCCAGCCCATCCTCCCAGCACAGACAGATGCATTTGGTTGTTACAGAACTTCCCGGGTTACCTACATTAAAGAGCAATGCACGGATACTATATTAAATCAAGCAATTGTCCTCTGCCTGCTCGCTCAGGTTAGACATGATACATAAACATGCTAGAAAATGGTTTCAGCAGAGGAGTTCAGACTGTGCAACACCCACCTGAAGGCACTGGCAGTTTTAAGAGGTTGCATTCCAGACATTAAGGCTCTTGTGGTGAAAATGATGGACACTGAAGTGCAGAAAGAGCAAAAAACCACAATAAAAAGAACCTGTCACGCAATTGCATGCTCTACTGACCACAGCTTTACCACATCGACTGGTCTTGCTCTTCTCCTCAGACATTGTCATGCCATGGTACAGGGCAGGAACTTAAGAGCCTGAAAAGAAAGTATATTTTGATGAAGTATCTATGGATAACGGTCTTAATCTTCATTTGCTGAATTTTCTCCTTGCTGACTTCTTTTAGAGCATCCATAACTCAGGTTTACTTGACAGCACTACAGAAACAGACATGGTTGATATCTTGGGAATCAAAGACATGATGATTTTTTTTTTTTTAAAGACTGTCTAGCCTGTTTTATCCTTCCCACCCTAATGGACGTTTGTTTGGTACAGCACATCCTCTGATGATAATAAGTTTCATCATTTACGAGCAGTTTATTTTCTAGCAAACTAAAAATGTTCCTCCTAAGGAAGTTTTCCCCATTTTCTGTTGGGCTGATTTGTACAGCCTGAGATCTCAGTTCAAAATTCCGTTGTGTTTTTTTCTTCTTCTTTTTTTTTTTAATCAGCCCTGACATCCAAAGAGGTTTCCTCTGCTGAAACCCTTCAACAACTGCTCAGACCATTTACAAGAAGCATTTTCACAGGCAGTAGCTCTACAAAAGTGAGGAAAAATCGAAGTAAATTAAAACCTATAAATTAAAACCTATAATAACGAAGTTAAATGCAGATTTACATGTTTTTGAACTGCAACTGACTGAAAGGGTGCCAAACATTTTGCAAATATACACAAAAAGACAGGCCCCTGCTCTGATCGGCTACAAATTAAAAGGAAAGTACATTGGCAAGAGCAGAAGAGATGATACGACATGCTTTAAATAGTTTATAGGGAGCTGGAGGATTGTTGTTTATTTGGTGATGTTGGGAAAATACTTAATGTGCTTTGGTTAAACTCTTTATAGAAATGCTTCTCCTCCCCCAGTTTTGTTTCCGAATGTTTTGGAGATTAAAACCAGCGAGTTCAGAGTCGATGGAAAATGGAGAAACGTAATTCCAAATCGACCAAACCGCGAGTAAATCTTTATAGATACTTTTTATGTGAGTCAGGCTTTCTAAAGTAATTATCGCAATACAAGAGAGGACCAGCGCTTCACTGCCCCTGCGGACGGCGAGCCAGGATGGCAGCTGGTCTGCACTGAGATACCTCCTATCTGGTACACCCTGCAGGGAAGGAGGTGTGCCGTGGCCCCCTCGGCAGGTTCCTGGAGCCCCCCCGAGCTGCGCCGGGCGGCGGCGGCAGCTCCCGGGACTCCCCGCGGCTCCCCGCACCTCCGCTGTTGCCCCAGCACTCGCAGAGAACCGAAGTCTTTTAGCGTTTAAAGGGCTTCTATAGCAAACCTACAATTCTTAAAAAAAACCAAACAAACAAAACAACCAAAACAAAACCCCCAAAACCGGTTTATTTTTAGATTCGACTTGCCATTGCTGCAGCCAGATGCAAAAGGGGCTGCAATTGCTTTTTCCGAAGCCACCGGATCGGGGCAGGCTCTAGGTGTTGGTCTGGAAAGCTGAGACAGGTAAGTGTACATTTCCTTTAGTGCCGTCTTCCCAGAATCGGGAAGGTGATCCTGGCAGATGGGAGACTTTTTGCTCCTTTCCCTCCTGTTTTATGTTGTTGGTGATACCTCCGCAGATAAGTGACTACGCTGCATCCGGAGTTTGCATTCAAAGCAGAGACTAATTGTGAAGAACGTTTCAGAATAAACACATTTCTCCTCCAAACTAGTTCGTTTGTAAGGAAAAAAATATATAAAGGAGTTTAAACGGGATAATTTGTTTTCTTCCTTGTCTTTTACTACATAACGCACTAGTGTTTCGTTTTAAAATAGAGCCTTTGCAGGAGGCGCGATGCAAAATTTCGGCCTGCAACTGCAGCACTGATTTGAGCAACAAAAAAACCTCAAAAAAACACCATTGTAAAATAACGAAATGATTCAGAATCTCGCGTCCCTCTTTCGGAGGTGACCCAAAAACTGAGCAGCTTCTGAAGCGGGGGCTTCAGGTCCTGGGCCAGTTTTAAGCGCTAGTGCAAGCTGCGGCTGAAGTGTTTGCAGCCGAACACAAACTTTCCAAGCTTAAATTGCCTTCTTCCTGCGCCGGGATGCCAGGGCTCTGCACGGCTGAAATCGCACAGCCCTTTCCCCCGGATCCTCTTACTTCTCCCAGCGCTCAGAGCCCCGCTGCTCCGGGCACCCCTCGGCTGCTTTTTGTCAGCCCGGGCT
>NW_010550186.1:0-272 GCF_000687285.1 Phaethon lepturus | reverse complement strand
CGCCAGCCTCTTCCGAGGGACGTTTTGAGCCCCGCTCCCCTCTCCGCCTTAGCGGGACGATTTCATGACAAATCCTGGTTTGTGCATTCCCGGCTCACCCTTAGCAGAGCCAGAGGTACGTCTCATCCTTCTCCTCAGTGACTCCGTGCCTGGGCAACCCGGGGCTGGCAGTGGGGCAGGGCTGGCTGCCCCCCGGGGCGATGGGCCTGAAGCGTTTCGTGGGGCAGAGAGACGAGGGGACAGGAGATTTCCATAGGAGACGGCTCTGCCCG
>NW_010550185.1:0-7669 GCF_000687285.1 Phaethon lepturus | reverse complement strand
CCCGCCTTGACCCCTCTGGCGCCCCGCCCGCGAGCCTGGGGGCCACATCAGACACTCCCCGTCCCGGTCAGCTCCCAAAACTCGTACCACCCATGCCGCCTTACGGTGTCCCACGGGTAGAGCACAGTACGCTAACCTGAGCATTGTTTCAAGCAGCTCCCGTATTGGAACGTACATACATCACCACAAAGTGCTGTTACACCTTAGCCCTAGGCCTGCTTCACTTAAAGAGAATTAATCAGCAATTCCCTGTTCCTCTTTCAGCTGTCCAGGAAGAAGCATCCGAATTATTTCCTCCTGACTTCACCCCACTTCCCAGTCAGCTTCCAGACAGTCCAAGCAGTAACTGCATGACCCGTACACCACCCTCGTTAGCAGCCTGACGACACTCACCTTCTTGCTCCTCATGTTCCCCCTTCCCCAAGGCAGCTGGCGAGCAGGGGCTGGGGCTGAGCCAGTGGGGAGCCCTGCCCAGCACCACTCACCCCACAATCTCTCCGTACACTCGGGGAGAGCCCAGCACGTTTCTCCACATTTCAGTTGCAGAATGGATGTGAATAGACACCTGCTTGTAACGTGGTTTTTGAACGTGCCCAAAACGACCAACTGACCCAAAACTTTTGACTCTCGGTGAACTCCCTTCACGCTTCCCATGCACAGGATTCAGTTCTCTTTTTCTGGCTTTCTGGCTTGTTTCTTGCCAAAGCATTGGAAACATACCAGCATCAGAGGTACCTTAAGGAAGAACCACCTTCTCAGAAAATGTCTGATTTGATGTCAAATCAAATTAGAGATACTAGGGGAAAACGCTGCACTTGAATTAATTCAAATACTGAAGTTAGGAAAGTGATTAGTCTTGAAAATCCACACTCTGGAAAGGTAAAAAAAAAAGTACAGAATCAATCTGAAAAGTGAGAAGTGGAAATTTAAGAGTGGAACAGGATAAACAAAAAAAGAGGAAGGCACTTCAAGCAGATTGCTCAAGAACAACGAAGCGCAATACAGGGCACCAAGTAAAAAAGGAGCACTGCGAGAAAGGCCCGTAAAGATGTGACTGAATGGCAATGGAATATTCAGTTGCTCATTAAAAGACAGTTAAGCTGTGGTCCCATGAAATCCCACTCAAAGTCAGAAGTTGTACCTGGAGCCCTCTACTTTCAGCTCCCCTCCTTTTTTCCTTCAGTCATACATGCTCACTGCGTTCCACCATGCCTGGAGCTGGGCCAGAGTCGTCTTTTGAAGCAGCAGCTCCTCCTTCCTCACTTCATCTGGCCCAGAGAAGAGGCTACCCACTTCAGCAGGAACACTTGTTCCTTACTCGTGATGCTCAGCACACCACCATGAAGAAAAAGCTTGTAACAAAGCTCTTGCCTTGCTGTTCATTGAAAAGGATCACAGCCAGTATTTTTTGCAATTCATTTGTGCCTACTCTCCAACCTCTGCCCTGTTAATACACAGGCCACCATCTTCTCACCCCCATCTGGAAGCATTACATGCCATTTGCTTCCCTGCTACTCTCCTCTCTCTTCCCCAGACCCTTCCTAGTGCCCCTCCCACCCCTACACGTGCACACACAGGTTTCCATTTTCTCAACAGCTGATCTCTGCTGTGGGAAGGTAAGCCGTGTGGTTGCCCCATCCAGGGGGGCACAACTGGTAGGGAAACAACTTCTGAGGTAGACACCACACCCTGTAGCAGCAGTTTCTCCCAGCAAGAATAAAGATTTACCACTTGTCTGTGTCCCCTTACAGCATGCCATGCTCTTGCTTCTCGTGACTTCTCCTTCTCCTCTTCAGAGCCTTCTCTGTAACTCCACGCGCATCCCAATAGCCGTTGTTACTCTGGAACACAGGGATATTCAGCAGGCCTCAACATTTACAGCCTATCTAGAAACTCTTCAGTTTATAGGACAGCCTAAGACATTATTTCAGATAGTCTGCAGCTGTCTTTTCCTTTTGTTGGAAAGCACTAATGCATGTCATTGTATGGCTCGCTAACAGCGCCTGCAAGAGCCATCAGGTTGTTGGGCAAGAAACAGATCCCTCGCCCTGAGAAAAACTGAAACCTCAGTTAATATATCCTAATAATAAATATAAATAATATTTTGTCTTCATATTAAGAGGTCATCTAGATAAGCCTTTCAAGCCACAAGCCATATGGTAACTAGACTAACACATAGGGAGTTCTGGGAATAAGCAACATGTATTTGTATCTGGAATCAGCAATGACCTCATCCTTTTGAGGTCAGTAATAACAGTTATCAAATTCAAATTAACAGTCTAGAGTCAGATGGAAAAATTACTTCTGAAGGCCATTCTCTCCTGGATTTTTCTAATTTGTATGCAGTACTTGGTATTACTTGTTCTAGAACTACTGACTAAATACTGCTCTTAAGATTTTGTGAGCTCAGAGCAAGAGAAAAATAGACCAGCCCTGCAAAAATATACTCCTCTACACACCTGGGGAAAAGAAAAACTTATTTTTTTTTCATCATCATTGCCGTAAATGGTGAACAAATGGATTTTCATGCCTGGCAATTTTTCATGACAACAGTGTAAGGCTGATTTAAAGCACCAAGTGTCAGGTCACGTCTACTCCATTTAAAACCAAGTAGTTTTAAAAATCACTCAGTATGCTGACTCATCCATTACAGCAACTTCATATTTAAACTACTGATACTTACCTTCATTGTGAGCCAAAGTGGATTCCACCAGAGCTGGATTTATTGCAGTCTGGTTTCTATTTATTCTTTTGCAATGCATTTGATTTGCAATTAGCTCTTTTTAAATCTGTCACTGGATTAGTTTAAGCAACAGTTCAGATCCAATTCCTGTAGATCATAATGAGAATCAAAATCCGATCTTTTTAAGAGCACTATGTCAAAGGACTTCTGTAAAAGTATGTTTAAGTTACAGTTTTCATTGAAAGCAAGAACACACAGATAAGTCATTGAAATAAACAGACATTCATGCACACAGCTGCTAAAGTGAGTGAGGAACTTACAAGGTCAAAGTCTTCTGGTATCACTTGGTCGAACACCACTATCTCAATGAATCATATCCATATCACAAAGGAAGGGAGCTCTTACCGAGTCCCCAGAAACAGAGGACGGCCCTGGAACCTCATTTTTCTTTCTGAGCATTTAGACTGGGGCTACTTATATGGCACATCAAGACTACACGCACATTTTGTTCCCACTTCACTATATAAGACTTGACTCCTACATCTGCAAGATACCCATTATTTCCTACCATCTTTGCAAACTTGGAGAGCCACTGAAGAGTACATTAATTTCTGTCTGGCACAGCTGATCTACACACTGCTAATATACCCCTGCCTCCCACCTGAATCTCAGCAGAAAGAAACCAATAGCCATGATCTAATCTTTCCAGCTAACACCAGGGCACGGCACGGCACAGCACAGCGCAAGCACCCCAGTGGCATGACCTAGGGGCAACAGATTAGTCTGCACATAATGCCACTTTTTCTACTTTTGCCACCTTAATTCCTACAAAAAGGTCTGTTAAATGAAGCTGAGATTAGCCCTATTTTCTAAAACATGGCAAATATCTTGTCATTATTACTTATTTGCTGTAACACAAAGACTTGAAAGACCAACAGTGTTTACCAATAAATATATTCAGTTGTATTACTAGATTATATAATACCCTCTGACAAATGATACTTCAATTAATCCATTATGCCAACAAACAAAAATACTGTTCTGCCTGCACATTAAGACCTCATCTACACGAGCAAGAGCACAAAGACCAAAAGGAGCACGTGCAGCCTTCTCTGCCCAAAAGCAAACACACCAACCCTGACGCTGCTGGTTCTGGGGCATCTGCCGAAGGACGGTTGTGATCATCATCTAGCTTTCATTTCTGAACCTCTGAGAGTGGAAATTCCCCCTCCATGGCATACCAGAGTCTGTGGGACACCTTCCTACAGACTGGCAGGGCACAGCACAGCTCCTGCACAGGTGGAGACACTGACAGTCCAAGTCACAGGGACATGAGTGAGGAAGGGGGGGGCTACACAAATACCAATATATATAGTGACACCTTTTCAAAGGCAAAGTCCTCCAGGAAAATCAGATTGTGTGGGGAGCCGAGAGGTTACTTAAATAAATCTTTGGCATCATGGAGATTTTCCCACCCTCCAAGCCACTGCCCAGAAACTTTAACAGTACAGCAGTATTTCACAGTATGGCCTTTGGTGCCAATATTCTAAAATATTTAAATGATGCAATTACTTTTGAAAATTAATATCCCTTCTCCTCTCACCTCCAAAAAGCCCTGCAACTAGTGTACAGTTTTGGTCAGTCTTCCTTATTTGCTCGGATGCTTTCCGAGATCTCCTTGTGTGTTAAACGCCAGATCCAAAAATGGACTTCAGCAGAATGTACAGTCCAAGTCCAGATATCCAGAACCCTCCCTTCATTCCCATTTAATTTAACCTTGAAGAGATGAATGTACTTTAAAGAAATGCATGAAACCTGTCAACAATTTGAGCTGTAAGCATTCAAATACGGATAAAAGTCAAACTAACAGGGCACAGCAAGACTTTTACTTCCACTTTGTCCTTAACGTATTTTTGTTATGCCTCAGTTTCACCTTTTGAAAGGTAACAGACTGTAAAAGTGATTATACTCTATGCTAAAGTGAAGCGTTAGTTTTAAGCAGAAGTAAAATGAGCTGCAAGAGGATAACTGAATTTATTTGTTTCTTAACAATATCCACAAATAAATCAATTAAGCATCTGCAAATGCGTATCAGACAGCCCAATTCCTTTTAACTGGTGTAACAGTGGACAGCTGGATTTTACATTTTCAGTGTACCTGAAATTTCTCTAGCGCTACAAGTTTCATGAACAAAGTGCATTCAAAATCTTGACAAGACAGATGCATTATATCATCTTATTTCAGTGTAAGGTTTAACCACTTGAACAGAGACGACTTCCACCCAAACCTTTTAACATTTTCCTCTTCATTTTCCTTTGCGTCTGCATTAGAAGCCTCTCTGTTTTCCATCAAAGCTTCATAAGTCTTCTGTGCTCGAACAATTTCTTTGTCAGCATTGAAGTGCACCATTTGTCTGCTCAGAATAGGAACAACTAAATTGAAGTTGTCAATTCTTTTGTTTAATTTCCTGATATCTTCTATAAACTGCTCACAAATACGATTCCATTGCTTTTGCCTATATGGTGTCATTGGCCCTGCAAGCTTACTTCTAGATGCCACTATACTCTTCCTTAACTGCTCAATGGTTTCCCGTATTTCCTTCTGCATCAGGATCCACTCTGGCTGGTATCCATTGTCTATCAGAATCCTGTTCAAGTTGTGAGTCATAGGGTCAACATGTGGACAGTGTGAAAATTTCTGCAAAGGTTTTCCTTTGCCACTGAGATTGTCAAAGTCTCCTTTCGCCATCGATTCCTGGATGAGGTCCTCAACCAACCGTTCAACTGCTTGAGTTATCTTCACCTTTTTGCTCTGCCTCACATCTTTGGCTTTCATTAGGTCAGACACAGCATACTGGCTTTCCAGTCTCTGCTTACGGTACTCCAACACTTGTTCAGTAGCACGGTCTACTCGAAATTGCATGTATTGCTTTTCTCTTTGGCTTGGTGTTCCAAAACCAACGCCTTCGAAACTCAAGTAGTGTCTATGCTGTGGTGCTTTTGATTTGAGCTGATCTTCCTCCTCTTCATTATTCTCATTTGATTTCTTTTTGGTTGCCACATCACTGAGCACGACTCTATACGCTTCTTCCACTTTCATAAATGCTTCGGAATCAGCTGTGGCAGAGCCGCTGTCTGGATGGTATTTTTTGGCAAGACTTCGGTATGAGTTTCTGATATCATCCAGGGAACATCCTTCCGCAAGCTCAAGAATTTTGTAAGAGTCCTTGACATTTCTTTTAGGTTTGTAACCCGACAACATTCTGTTACCACAGATGTAAGGAAACGGCTTCAGGTTTCTTGGAATCATTGCTTGATGTACCATTAAATGATGCCCTATGTTGTTATTCAGCATTAGACAAAGCCACGTTATATTTCTTCAGATGCAGCTACATTATAAACAATGACCTATAAACACATTTTTATAAAAGTTGTGTTAAATATGCTTTTTAAAAGAATTTACATGATTTAAGTCTTATCTTTAACTTGTTATATTATTTAAAGAAATCCTACGAAATTTCAGAACAGTATGTAATGTTCTTTTCTTTTACACACTAATATTGAAATCTGCATTTCTTATTAATTACTATTGTAGTATTACAATGTAAATGAAAATTAATTCACAATATAGTTTTCTCCTGGTACAGCAACAGTAGCACAGGTTTGTTTTGTACTGCTGAATTCCCAAAAGGCCAAAGCTTTAATGCCTTTCTGCAAACTCAGTGCAACATAAACTGGAAATATGCTTTACGTTGAGCAGTAACTCTGCTGAAACCAGTCTCTCCTTTTTCCTCTATACACCTACATTCAGTCTTCAACTGAATTTGCTATTCACATACACCAGTGCCTCAGGATCTACTACCTGGTACATTCTGAAAGGATTTCATTACAGTACCCTTTTGGTATTTCACAGCAACAACTGAAGCAGCATTCAGATTACAGATTCCTTTAGAATAATTTTTGTAGCCTGGCAGGGCTCTCACATCCTAGTGGCAAATCTCCTTTGTTTGTGCCAGGTAAGGTTATAAATCTGGAACTCTGAATCTGAGATCGATAGCTGCCATTATCTCATTCTGTCAGGAATACCAGTGCTTCCGAATGATTTTGGCAAACAGCAAAAGGAATTCCTTCAGCAAATGACAACATAAGTAAGTCTTCACATAAAATCAAAAGTAGAAAAGTATCATACAAACTGCATACACAATTTACAAATCAGCTAACTTCTCTTTATTAATGAAAATCCTAAGACAAATACTGCATACATGGTGCTAAAGGGTCTCCTTGCACAGATTCACCAGTGACTGTGACATACCCTTTGCTGACTTCCTTTCCAAACAAAAACTAGGTTAAATCAAGGTTATGTTTAAGTAATACATAGCGTTTATCATGTTCTGCATATCAACAAACTGCCCTTCTGCACTAACCCCTCTGAAAAGAGAAGGGAAAGGAGATGAACTTGGGACTGGACGAAAGATTGTATCAATCCGTAATGTTTTCAGTTGATTTTGATCCAGGTAAGGTATTAAATCGTCAGCTTGTGGTTATTATAATGGACTTTAATAACATGTAGGGTTTTTTCATTTATGATATAGATTAGTGATTTCTTTCCTTCTAGGTGGTTGGCAAAGACAGTAATTTAGTTCCGTGTGGCAATAAAAATCCACGTAACTACTACTTGAGTGGAAAGATCAATTAAGATGCTCTTGAAGTTCAACGTACTGATCAGAAGCAGTCTTCCTCATAATTCTGGAGACTTGGTTTTTATATATTTCTGTGTAAAATATCAAGCGGTACGCATAGCACTCGCCCCACAGCACCAAAGGGTGCCAGCTGGGGGGGGGAATGTTTAGTCCCCAGCCGTTTGCATGCAGCTCCCGCCGCTGGGGATAGGTAAGCGGGACAAGACGGATTCTGCTCCCCCCGGCATGGCCGAGGAGGGCGGCGGCACCGAAGGGCGCACCCCGCACCGCCCCCGTCCCCCCCTGGG
>NW_010550184.1:7595-7991 GCF_000687285.1 Phaethon lepturus | reverse complement strand
CCCGCCGGTGGCGGCAACAGCAGGGTGAGCAGAGCCCAGCTCGGGGCCGTGCTGCGCCCGAGCGCGCTGGGGCAGCCTGGCTGCAGCGTGAGCCTCTCTGCCAGAGCCGGGGGCTGGGGACAGAGCTGGCAGTGGGGCCCACCGCCGCGTTCCGGCAGGGTTTTTTTTTAGGGCAGGGGGGTGGAATGCTTTATTTATACTAACTTATTAGAAGGGACGGCACGAGTCGGCTGCAGAGGCTGAATGGGGGGCTTGTTTGACTGAACACCGCTGTGCCACAGTGGCCGGGGACTCACCGTGAGCCCCAGCTGGCTCCTGTTCCACGCAGCAGTGGGAGGCTGCTGGGCTGCAGTTTCGCACACAGCCGTCTCTATTAAACACGGAGCAAGGAGAGGC
>NW_010550184.1:457-7460 GCF_000687285.1 Phaethon lepturus | reverse complement strand
AGCTAAGGGCGGCTCGGACTCCTCTCATCCTCAGCCCAGCTCTGCCTTCCTCTTCCTCTTCCAAGCAGTGTGGCCACATCCCAGTCGCCCCTTGGGAACAGTTCCTGGCATGAGCCAATTTGTCCTGTGCCCAGGCATTGTCCAGCTGCTGGCACGGTCAGAGCTGTGCCGCAGACTCCAGCAGCAGCTTCGCTGTGGGTGACCGAGCTCCAGCGCCCAGGAACGTCCCTGACCCTGCTCAGCTGACTGTGCCAGGCAGCTCCGCATGCCCAAGGGAGCGCTTCCCCAGTCCTAAGGGCTCCTCGCCTGCGGGGAAAGCCAGGCCCAGCCTGGTTCCTGCGGTGGGGCTTCTCCCAGGGCTGCCGTGCTGAGGGAGGAGAGTAGGGAAGGGATGTGCCAGCGCAGCCCTCTGTGCCGTCACCCTTGGTTTTACCACAAACCACAGTGTTGCCCGATGGAGAGCGATAATGGGGAAACTGCATGGACCTGCTCGGTGCTGCAGTCCTGCAGAAAACAAAATGAAGTGACAGCCGGAGGCTGACCGGTAGCTGAGCTGCAGCAAAGCTACTGCGGCACCATCTCCCCAGGCTTCCTATGCGCACCACGTGCGGGCTCAAGGGGACAGGCAGAGAGCCCAGGTTTCCCAAGGGCACGCAGTTTTGCGATGCACAGAGAACAGGTAAGGAGGTCCCGCAGGGCAGGGCAGGTGGCTGCTCGCTGAGCGCTTCATTTCTGCATTAGTCTTGTTTATTTGCGGTGGCCACCGGCCCAGAGAGAGGAAAGGGGGGGTGCTCTGCCTCTCCCTCTTGGCTCGAGGGGGCTGAGCACCAGGCCTTCCACCGGCAGCGAGAGGAAGGGTCCAGCCTTGGATGCAGGCTCTGCCGAGAGCGGCTTTGACCGCTGGCTGCTGGGAGGTCGCTGCTGGGCCTTGCCTGCGCATCCGTGCGTCCCTGTGCTGTCCCTGCTGCCTCGGCTGCTCCGCCGCCTGCGGGTGGTGGGAGTGGTTAGAGGGGAGGAAGAAGAGGGAAGTTCCCCAGCCTCTTCCCCTGGGTTTCTGCTCACCCTGCATCTTGCCTGCCGGCCTCCCTGCTGTGCTGGTTGCTGAGCTGAGACCACAGTTGGGTCTGCGGGACGAGCTGGGGAAGAGAAGAGGGGGTGAAACTTCCCCCCACACTCACCTCTAGTCCCACCCCTCGGCCTCTGCCCTGGGCAGCTGTCACCGCTGAGCTGGTAGCAGTGGCACTTTGGTACGATGGCTGCGGCGGGGTTGATGTAAAGGAGCTGGGAACCAGCCCCAGGTACCTCGGCCAAGCAGCTTTCCCTGCAAACACTGGTTAAACGAGACTCATCTCCCAGTGGCACAGGAGCCCAGGGCCTGGCCCCAATAGGGTAGGCACACCCCAAAAACATGGAGGTGGTCTAAGCCTAACAGGGCTGAGCTGGAGTGATTGACCCAGGAGAAGGGGGCTGCAGCAGCCCTGTGCCTGCACTGGGCAGGCAAGGCTGGTCCAGTGGCAGCTCACAAGGTGATAAGGTGAGCCCAGCGCTGCCTTGCCTGTGCGATTTGCTCCCAGGGAGCTGCAGCCTGGCACAGGGAGCTGCAGCCCGGCCCAGGGATCGTGCCAGAGTGGGTCTGGGTCTGGCCAGCGGCGGCTGTGAGCTGCAGGCACCGTGTGTGCTGCAGTGCCCCAGCATCGGCTTGGCAGCTCTGGCTCAGAAAGCATCAGATAGGAGCACCTGGTTCATCTGCCTCGAGGCTGAAAAGGGCTCCTTGAAGGCAGGATCAGGCCCTGGGACAGCAAAGAATCCCTGCCCAGCTTCATGCCCTCCTGGATGTGGCTTTGTCCAGCTCAGCCCCATGCTGGCTTGGGAAGCAGCTGCGGAGTCACAGGGGACTTTGCATGAAATGTCCCATGGCTTGCTACCCAGAGCCTTTTCTGCAAGGGTGCACAACCAGGCAGCCAGTCCCCAGAGGATGGGGGACAGTGCCAGGGGCTGTGGGGTGGTCTTGGGGTACGCAGCACCCCGCTGGCATGCGCGCCCCTCCTCCCAGTGGCACCCAGCTCGCCCTGGCTTGGGTGCAGCCTCACCTTCAGCACGCCCTGCTCAGCAGCCACCTTCACCTTGGCCAGCGCAGACCCAAGACGAGCATTCTCCTGCTCCAGCACACTGATCCGGATGTTATTGGCCTGCAGCTGCTTCTCCATGTCCTCCATCAAGCTTCCAGTGCCTGCAAACAAAATACAATGTCCTTGCAGCAGGAGCCAGAGCTCAGCCCGCTGCTGTGTGCCTGCTCAGAAAGGAGCCTGCCCCAACCAGGGAGCACCAGCAGGACTGAGCCCTTCCTGGCTCTTAGTGGGATAAACGGTGGTATACAAATAATGCTGGTACATCTGGAGCTGGCAGGATCCCTGGAAAACTCTGGGAGACCCCGGAGGCACAAGCCCACTGTGGCAAAAGCAGGCGCTGCTGCCCGCCCCCTTACTTTCAAACTGCGTCTCGGCAGGGATGTGGAGCTCGGGGAAGAACACCAGGAGCCTCTCCCGCTCCTTCAGCTCCTGCGCCTGCTCCTCCAGCCTGGAGATGTTCACCTGCAGCTCTGAGACAGACTGCTCCAGGTTCAGCTTCTCCTGCTGCAGCTTGTCCAGCAGCTCCTGTGGAGCACGGCAGGGAGGTGGTGAGGTTTGCAGAGTCCTCTCCCAAACCTCAGGACGGTACACTCTGGGGGAGTCCCATGGGAGTACTTGGGCACCCATCCAAGCAAAGCTCCCTCCCTTTCCTTAGGCGACAAGGATGTCCCGCAGCAGCATGATGAATTGCAGGGCCTGAGCTGTAAGGTCCCTGTGTGAGTTGGAAGCAACAGCACCGACCGTGAAATGCAGCGCATGTCCAAGAACAGGCACGCTGGAGAGAGGGGAGAAAGGTCTTCCCCAGGGGGTCACAGGTGGAGATGGCCACGGGCAATGTCACATCGGGTCCCAGAGTCCCCCTCCTGGGAAACCTCTGGCTATGGGTGTGGAAAGGGGCAGTGGGTGGTTCCTGATGCCCCACAGCACAGCTGTGTCCTGCGGCAGCTGCCCCCCAGGGACCCCGCTCCCGGCAGCCCCTTGGTGCGTGCTGACTGCCAGCACTGACCTGCTGCAACTGCAGCTGCTGCCCGCTCTGCTCCTGGCTCTCCTCCAGCTGCTCCGCCAGCCTGGCCTTGTCCTCCTCGGCCTTGCACAGGCTGGCTTGCAGCTCCTCGCGCTCCTGGTCCAGGCTGTCAAGCTGCTGCAGCAGGGCCCTCTGCTTGGCCTGCAGGGACTGAACAGGGCAGGCGAGCCTGCACAGGGCCTGCTGCACCCACTCACCACTGCCCTTACACCGGGCAGCAGCATCCACAAGCTCAGCCCGCTCCCACAGCATGCTGTGGGGCTGCAGAGCAGGGGACAGCGGGCCCCGGCCATACCTCCTGGTGCCTCAGCACGCTCTCCACTTTGGCCTTCTCCTTCTCCAGCTGTGTGGTGGTGGCACTCAGCTGCTGGCCCAGGCTTTCCCGCTGGCCGGTGAGCAGCTGCACCTTCTCCTCCAGCTCCAGCACCTGGCTCCTGGCCCCCATCATGGTCCTCATCTCCTCCAGCAAGTTTGTCTTGGTCACCTCTGGGGAAACACAGCACCTTTGGCCCATGATCGGCAGGAGGGGGAGAAGCTCCCAGATAAGGTGTCCTGAGGGGGTCCCACACCTTCCACAGGCCCTGGAGAGGGGGAAGAAGGTCTGATGGGAGGGCTGCGACCCCCTAAATCTCCACCAGCACAAGCCCACTTGGGTGCTGGGTGATGTTTGGGCACTGAAACGAAGGAGGGTCATCCTCCTGCCCATCCCCACCAGCGCTACACCCAACCAATTCTGGGGGAGCCGGGAGCTACGTGGGTGTAAAAAGATCAGAGCGAGGCTCAGGGAGAGATGCGCCAGCGGGGTGAGCCCCAGGGTCCTTACCCAGCTCCTGCACAGCAGCCTGCTTCGCAGCCAGCTCCTCCTTCAAGGCGGAGAGTCGCTCTTCCAGCAGAGCAGCTCCTAAATCAGCACAAAAACACTACTGAACATTAAACAGCTCCTCAAAGAAACTAAAACAAGGAGGCAGCAAATGACCGCACCGAAGCATTTTTCATCCAGTGACTGTAGCGTGCTGTGCTTGACCAGGGAGGAGGCAGTGAGAGGACGTGGACAACCAGCTCCCGCTGCCTGGGGTTAGTCTCACAGCGGGGAGCAGCCCTGGCACCTACCAAAATCAGTGGCAAAAGCTGTGCTCATGGTGGTGGGACCAAGATTTGACAATAGACACCGTGCTTCTCCTGCAAATACCCATGTGCCTGGGAAGGGATGCTGGGAACGGCGCTGTACCTCTCCGTAGGTCGTCCTTGTCCCGCTCCAGCCTGGCCACAGCCTCTAAATACTCTTTGTTCTTTAATTCCAGGTTCTGCTCAGCCTCCTTCCTCTGCTGCGCTTGGGTCTCCTTCTCAGCCTGAAGCAACCGGGAAAAGTCCTCAATCTGTTTCCGCAGCTTGTCCTTCTGTTTTTCTGACTCTTCCAGCTCAGACTTCAGAGGGTTGACCTGCTGCAGCAGCATCTGGAGGTGTTTGCTGATCCGGGAGAGGTCCTTGCTCTGCTCCGAAGCCCAGTAGCTCATGTCCGTTGCAGAGAGGGTCAGTCTCCCTGTGGTCTCCTCCACTGTCTCCTGGAACCTCCTGAGAGCTGAGGGGATGTTCTGGCTCTGGCAGATGCTGATGATGGCTTCACCGACCTTGCGGATGCTGATCTGGGCGCTGGTGCAGGTGTCACAGGGTCCCAGAGATGACCCAGTCGTCTGCGTGGGGATGCTGCGGCAGCTCTTGGCCACGCTGCAGGCAGGCCTGGGCAGGGAGCTGCATGAGGTGTCACTGTCTGGCACACGGACACCCGATGATGGGCACAGAGAAGTGGACTGGGCAACTTCTGTGGATGCTCTCAAATCCAAAGCAGTAGGTGAGCAGCGTTTCAGGCGCTCCTCCTTAGGTTTCCCAGCCTGAGGAGTGGATCGCAGTGTGGAGATTTCCTTCCTGCAAGCCTTCTTCTAGTGGAGACAGCACAGAACAACAGGGCCCAGATCAAACAGAGTCAGCTGCAAATGATCCATAAGACCCCAAATACAGAGGTGTGAAGTGTGGGGACAGGACATCAGTGCAGCCATGGGGCTATGAGGGCAGCGAGCTCCTCTCTTGGGAGGAGGGACATTTCCAGAGCTTGGAGGAGGACAGCTACCAAGCGCTCGGGTTCCCCGTTTACTGTGCTCCATTACAACCAAAGCACGTGGCTAACAAGCAAAATGACTTTGCTTCCCACTCCCTGGTGCGAGGTACAGGGGAACTGAATTTTTACAAGCTGCCAGGCAGCTTTCCAGCCACTGCTGTTGGAGCTGTGGTTTCGCAGCAGGAAGCCTCGGCAGTGAACCCTGCTCCCCAGCTCCCCTTCTTGTGACCGCCCCTTCTTTCACACCTCTTGTGCTGTCTCCTGGTTATGCCAGATGAATTATTGTGTGACTTTGCCACGAAAGGGATCATTTTGGAGAGGAAAAAAAAATATGCATGGGAGTGTTGTAGCATTTTTACCACAAATTATTTCACTGATTTGAGCCAGCTCAGCCCCAAAAACGGTGGGGTCAGCAGAGCCACAGGGGCAGCACGTTGGCAGGGGGAAAATATTTTTCCAAGCAATAAAGGCAGCCAAGCTTGCCCATCCTGAGATCCTAGTGGGGGCCTGTGGGAGGATGGATTCAGCGGCACTGCTGGGAGCGGTGCTTAAAGGAGGGAAGGGACTCGGGCTGGGAGGGGACAGTGTGGGACAGATGTGTCCTGCCTGACACACGGGTCAGCACTCGCAGGGTCATGAGCCAGAAGCACATCTGGTGTGGCCACTGTGCGTGTCACAGGGCTTCCCAGAGAAGGACCATGACCTCAGCATGGTCCAAATCATGGGGCGTGAGGCAAGGGCCACTTCTGTGAACCCTGCACTCAGCTCATGCGGCGTCAGTGCCCCCAAATGTCCCACCTCAGCCAGGAGCTGCTGGTAGAAGGTCCCCAGTTTCAGCATGCTGCACCAGTACCTCCTTGCTGTCAGCCCTGCAGACATGCAGGGTCCCACTGCCTGTGTTGGGGGGATGGTTCTCTCGCTGAGCAGGTTTTCTGCGTAGCCCGTGAAGCTCTGAAGCAGCAGCAGCAGTCTTTTTCAACAGAAATGAAACACAGCTTAGAGCAACAGAGTATTTGGAATGGGGAAAGGGCCCTTGGCATTTAACAGAGCAGTGAGCCTGAAGGGACAGCGCCAAGATTGTGCCCTCTCCCTTTCCCCTGGACAAAGCGAGTTTGGCAAAGGAGGGTGGATATCAGCACTCCTGTGACCCCCCTAGGCCTGAATCACTCCACGGAGCAGTATTTGGTGGGATGAAAATCCTCCTGCAGTTGCTGGGACACAGGCTGCACATGCTGCTTGTAGCCAGCCACTTCAAAGAGGCTACAGTTTGGCTCTCCCAAAAGATCTGGGGCACACACACTGCCAATATCAAACTCTAATTGTTAGGGCCAACAGCACTGCAGGAATGGCTCATCTGCCATTTTTAAAAAACAGCGTCAGATTTATTTCACTCAGATTGCAAAAGGCCCTTTTGCCTCCCAGGCCTGTAGGCACAGCTGTGTCTGAGTGTTTCCAAGGCTTCGGGGGGCAATTTAACAAGCTTGTCCCCATCTGGCCAGGTGCCCTCAGCTCCCGGGCAGAGCAGCGCCTTGCTCTGCTCCTTTGGTGGCCAGCATTTGTGCTGGTAGCTCTGTGCAGGGAAAGGGGTTGGGTTTTAAAACTCAGAGTAGAGCTGCGGAGCATGAGGTTGCAGTGCCGGCACACTGCTTATCGTGGAAGCATGTGCGGAAAAAGTATCCAAAACACTCAGCAGGCTGGACATGCAATCATGCCCTTTCCTCCCGGGGGGAAGGAGCC
>NW_010550184.1:0-434 GCF_000687285.1 Phaethon lepturus | reverse complement strand
GGGGGGGGGGCCCCCCCCCCCCAGCCAAGGTTCTTTTAAGAGGGATGCTTGGGCCTGGCTTTGCCTTCTCACCTGTCTATCACCAGCTCCAGCAGCACCACATGGGAGTGCTGGGTGAATTCGAGGTCGTTCTCTGTGTAGCTGTACTGCTCCAGCAGTGCCGCCAGGTCCAGGTCGCAGGACACTTTATCCGGGAACTTCCAGGAAGGGAAACGCACAGCCCCAGCCCGGGAGGAGACGTCGGCGATGGCGGCCTGCAGGTCCCTCAGGTCGGCCCGCAGGCTCTCCATGCAGCTGGGGTGGCCCAGGAGGTGCGCCATGTCACTGAGGTGGCGGGACCAGGCCTATGGGCAATGGCCTATGGGCTGGGACAGGGTCACCAGGCCTGGGATGGGGGGACAGCCCTACGGGGGACAGCCCTACAGGGGACAGGC
>NW_010550183.1:0-25389 GCF_000687285.1 Phaethon lepturus | reverse complement strand
CGGCCGTGGAGGCACAGCGGTACGGGTACAGGCGTGTACGCCGGGTGTGACGCTCGGGAGCGAGCGCCTGATTTAGCAGTCTGCCTCCTACTCCCAAAAGAGGCGTAGGCACCGAGGGGTAGATCGTCACAAGGCTACGGCAGCCGAGCAGGCAAACAGATCCTAAGCCCACCCCGAGGGCACTGATGAAGGCAATGCAGATCCCACCATAAGTGCAGTGGTTTTGCCTGTCAGTAATTTTAAAGCAGCTGAAATGCCTGCGGTGTGCTTAGAGCCCTGCTTCCAGCAGGTGCTCCGGAGCCTCTGGTATTTGGGAAGAGAGCAGGAAGCACCTGCATCCCCATAGGGGCTTGATCCCAGGATGCATTTTTCGGTAGGCTTGGAGAACCCCCTGTCGTGTTCCCCAGGCTGGTGTGAGCTCCAGGAGGGTGGTTGATGCAAAAGTGCTGGTCCTGCCTCCCAGGAACGTCAGGGCAAGACACAGACACTCCCTGTGCGAATGTGAAGTTGTACCGAGCAGCCTCTTGCATTACTTAGGAGCTGATTTTTGAAGACCATAAAGCATTGGGGAAAGTCTCAAAGGGAAAATATAATCCAGTTTACTCTTTGGCTCTAACACAGGTGTTAGACTCTCCCTGGTTCAGTAATATGAATCCTATAGCAAGGGAAAAAATTTAATTGTTCTTTATGATAGCAGGATTTTCACGAAGTTGCTTAACAATAGCATCCTGCAGAAGAGTGATGTGGCTTGTTTAACACTCGTCAGGTCGGCCTGGGGTCTGTGTCTGCCTCAAGGAAAGAAAAAGTAGAGAAGGGCAAGTTCCTTTAGGGCATGAAATGGCTGTTTTGATGCAGATCGCTGGGCGTTAGCAGGCCACGTTGGAGGTGCCTCTCTGAATTCAGATCAGGAATGCTCAGGAATGGGAGAGCAGCAGAGCTGGACAGTGCCTCTGGAGTGCTCAGCCCGCTTCCAAGCCTCAGCCCATTCCTGGTGCTCCGGAGCCCTGTGGACATGTGAGATCTGCTGAGAGTTGCTCCATGTGGATACTTAACAGGATTCATGCCTGGTGTTTGGAGCTTGAAAACCCAGCCTGAAGCAGCATAAAACATGATTTTCCCCGCAGTATTATGTGGTGAGTGACTCCAGCCCATCTTTATTTTCTCTAAAGCATTATGAAACACTAAACACTCCAAGAAAATGGCATCCATTCACAGCATGCCAAGGGCCACCAGCAGTGCTAATAAAAATTCTAATTGCAGGAGGATAACTATCAATCTCTCTGACTCATGCTGTGGAAGATGCTGAAATGGCACTCTTGTTTTCATCTTTCCAGCACTCTGTCACAACGGTAGTGTCTTTATGATAACATCTATAAAGGACGTGCGGTTCTTGATATGTTTTCTAATTTAACTGAACATACCCCTTATATTTCCCCATAAAAATAAGAAGAAAAAAAAAAGGGGAAAGGATGAAAGGATGAAAAATGGCAGAGAGAAGAAAAGAGAAGGAGAAAATTGTGTAAGGGAAGGATAGGAAGAGAAACAGTTTGCCTTCTGCCAACCTAAAATTTTTCAGTCTTCTGAAAAATTAGAACCAGATATTTATCCATTTGTCCATGTTTCACCTCTCCAAAACTTCAACACCTCACATGCTGCTAGGTCAGCTCAGCCACCATGCCCAGCCCCTGTCCTGGAAGCCACCTCCTTTCCCACCCAGCAGACACAGGCCAATTGGCTACAAGCATTGCTCAGGAGAACCAGTCCTTCTGCCACCTGGAGAATTTCCAGGATGCTGGGATGTATCCCAAAAAAACACCAAACCCAGCTCAGGGAAGTAAATTCAAGGATGTATCCATTATCATATTAATCCTCCTAACTTCCAGCCAAGAGAATTGTGTCTTCACACAGCCCCAGAGCTCATGAGCCCATCCACACTGTCAGCAGCGCTGCCTAGGTCTCGGCCAGGACCAGACAGTACAGCCTCAGGGAACAAATGTGAGCAAAATCTAATTTTCTACTGGATCAACCTTAATTTTAAATCAATAGTTGAGCTTTTTATTATTTTGCAGGGTGCTTTCGCACTGACTAGGATGCAAGTTATGTACAAATCCTGGTGCTGAGCCTGGCGCAAGGGATAGAGCCTGCTGAAAGGGTCAGGACGGCTGAATGGGTACCAGTACTCAAAGTTGTGAAACTCTTTCTGTGGGCAGTCACTAACGCTCCCGCTGCATCACAAATATGGTGATGTAGGTATATATAATGTAGGTATCTTCTGGTTTTGGAAGAATGGAAACTCAACCATCCAGGTCATAAGGGAGCTACAGGGTACTCTGTCCGTGCTCTCAGCTTGGACAATGGAAGAACCAGGATTTCTGGCTTTTCTGTGTGTATCCCTTCTATGACATATGACGTAGTCTATATGTAGTTAATGGCAGTGCTACGGCCAGAGCCCAGTTATGCCAACTCTCAACGTCCTTGCCTTCAAACAAGACCATTCTGGTCCAAGTCGTCCATTCAAGAGGTCTTCTCTGCCAAAGACAAGTGCTGATAGAGCAGAATGACCAAGACCCACAGTCTGTGTGTGTGTCCAGGTAAACTTTCTGCTTTCGTATTGTATGAAGAGGACACAACCTAGAAAACCACGCTGTGACTGTCTGTCCATCTTAGCCTCTACCTTAATATAGACATCATGTTGGACCCATCCATACCATATGGGACCAAGCTGACATGTTTGGACCCTCCTGTACTGAGTGTTGGCCAAGAAACCTGCAGCCTCTAGACAGGCTGCAGAGAGGCTCCCTCCCACGCGCTGCCTGCCTCACGCTGGGCAGGGCTGTGTGCTCCTCTTCCTCCCAGCTGCTGCAGCCTGCCAGTTCCCATCTGTTCACCCTCCCAATAACACTTGAGTACCAGCATCTATCTGCTGTTCCCCATGTTTTATGGATAAAAACTTGGTCACTCCCTTTGGCAGATGACTCAAGAAGCTTGGCTCACAAAGAAGTGTCTCACCTTTCTCTATTTCATTTCTACCTGGTTTCTGTCCACGTTCTCTCTATGCAAGTCCATTGCAGCCTGAGCTGGACGATGCCTGCCAGCTGGGCTTGGTTATGCTAATGACCACCACATGCACTGAAATCACTCTAATTAACAGGCTTTGCAAAGCACTGCCTGTATTTAGTACCCTGCAAATGTGCAATGCCAGTCATGTCCAAAAGGATATATTTTCCTTACCCATATCTGCCAAGAACCATTTCACAGACATCTTTGAAGCAAAATAAATCTTGGTGGATAAAGCAGGCCTGGACACATAAACTCATATGGAGGAATAAAACTTCACTGTCCTTCCCCCCCAAACCGGCAGTCCTTTTCTGCAGAGGTAGTACCACGCTGCTGGCGATGCACATGTGCGTAACAGGAATAAGATCAATGAATCTCTGCCACGTACAGTAGAATGAACAGAAACTTCTTTTAGAGGGAAAGACAAATGTGTATTTTCTGAGGCTTCAGTCTGCCATGAGGTTGGCTGGTACAGCTGATATCAGCAATAAAATAAGATCTGACTGATTTTAAGGAGACTCAGCAAAGCACATTGCGGTGCAGGATTGGGACCTGCGATGCTATTTTCAGTGCTGTGTTCTTTTCATATTCATGCCATTGGTGAATCTGCAGCATGCAAGTAGGCAAGCCACAGAGGGGAGGTTAAAAATACTTTTTTCTGAATACATAGCCCTAAACACTGGAGACTGAATTTTATCTTGTTCAGATAAGCAAATTGAATATGCCATTCTGATAACACTATTTTCAAGAGGTGAGTTTTCCTCTGGAAGCTGCCACCCTATTAGTACCCTATGTCCAAGTTTTACCTTTCATCACTTGCGTTTTGCATCAGCAAGTGCCATCTGTGGCAGAGATAAAATGACCGCTGCCCCAGTTCTATTGATGCCACTGTGTCTTCCAGAGGTGAAATGACTTTATCAATGTCCTATTAATAAAGAATCTATTACTCTTGGTTGCCTACTTCCTTCTAGGTACTGAAACAAAGGTCTGAGACAAGGAAGAAGGTTTTAACATCTCCCCCATGCGTCCAGTGCTGTAATAAAGATGTCTGCTTAATAACACTTTGATGTTATTAAGTTTTGCATTTCTTAAATTTGAATTTCTTTGAATCATTACCCTGAAATCTGTATTTCCACCTTGGCTGAGAGAACAGTCCTCACATTCTCAATTCTCAGCTGCCTGGTCAAGCCCTGAGGACCCCTCAGCCTCCCGTTAAGAGTAGGTGCAACATAATTTAACAGAAAAGCTCAATAATATCCTTTTACTGTGTTGCCTTAGCGGTTTGCATTGATGTCTGCGAAAGACAGTCATGGCTAAATCCCAAATGCACTTATTTTTTTATCCCTCTCCTTTTATTTGTTTCCTGGACTGTGTTTGCAGCAGCATGTGCTTGTGTGGTTTTTAAGATGGCTTTTGCAAACATTCTTTGCAACCAGTTTCTCCTACGGACCAGTTGGGAAGGGCTGACCAGAGCCTGAGGATGCTCTGGAGGAATGCAGCCTGCAGGTCCTCTCCCTGGTCCTCACTGTCACCAAGAGTCAAGACTCTCCCAACTTTTCTAAACCCTTCTAACTGCTCAAGGTCTGGCAGCTAGAGAATTATCCATTTCTTCGAAAACCAACTTATGAAATGAATCATTTTGATGGGTGTCAGGATAACATTGTCCTATTTCGTAGGAATCTATGTTCTGAAGTGATAGGAGTTGAGTTACAAACAAAGTAAGGAGAAAACCAGAAAGATATGAGAACACAAATTCACATGGTTGGTATGACAACGGGGATGTTTTGTTTAGATAAGACTGAAAGGCCTGGAGGGGAGAATGAAAGAATACGTACACTCTAAAAAAATGCAAATTTGGAATTGCTTCCCCAAGATAGACAAGAATTTATTAATAATTTCCTTTAGAGAGAAGATAAGGTTGGCGCACTGAAGAATTAACCTGAGAATTGTCAGTTTGCAATGAGCTGAAACCAAGTGGTAAACACACACGATGATTACATTACAGCTGCAACTGGGAGGGATATTTAATTATTAATCGTTAATCATATAAGCAAGTAAATTTACTCTGCCTTTGTTAACAATGCTTTGTGTGTTTGAGGGATGAAGATCTACAGCCCCTCAGCACCACTTGCACTCAGGCTGAAAAGATTCCCCCCAGATCCAGCTCTGAGTTTGTATGTGCCAGGAACCTCCAGGAATCCCCATTTTTGTTACTTAGGGCGATTTTCATTCGAAAGCTCCTACAGCGACAAAGCAGCAGCACTCCCCAGGAGCAGCTGCCATTTTCCAACATGGTACTTGCATGATGGAGAAAACCCTGTTCCCTCCCCAAGAGACGGGCGACTGGCTCTGCAAGGGCAGCGGGGTGACGGAGAAAGCCGCAAGAGCGAAGTGTGCCCGGCATGGCAGGTGCTGTGCCATCCCCAGCTGCAATAAACCAGACGTAGAATCGAATACTCCCAATTCTTCCCAAATTGCAGTGCTTTCTGGCTTGCTTCTTCCTCTAATAGCCAAGATGGTTATAAGGTCACTGCACACTCAGCCTTTTAATGCATTATATGAACCGCTTCGCAGCAGCGCTGGGTTTGTTATCATCTTTTTCCACTGCAGATACCAAGTCAGACGGAGCAGTCATTGCGGGAGCGGCCCTTCATCCCGCGAGCTGGGTTGTCCCCGAGCAGCCCAGCTGGGAACCCGCACCACGGGAGCTGTACAGAGAAGGCAGCAGCTGGGGAAAGTTATTAGCAGAGACCTGTGAGCATGTGAAGTGGAAATAATAGCACATATCGGTTCAACTTGAACCAAGAGCCAGCCAACGCCAGCGTTGAAAATACATTTCCAAGATCATTCAGTTTTTCTATGCACAGTAAAAGCAAAAAACCCACACCAGGTATACGCTGATAAGCCCTGCCAGTACTCCTCCCAAAGGCACTTCTGATGGGGGAAAGAGCAATGGAGAAAATCTGCATGTTTCCCACTCAGATATCCCCTGATTTTATGCACAACAGAGAGCTTTCAATTCTCTAAACTCAACAGGTATGATGTTGTGTTTATCTTTACTTTAGGAAAGCTAACCAGAAAAATCTATTTTTTGGAAACTTGTGATAGTCTGGAGAGCCGTCATTTTTAGGTTTTCTTTGGAGCAACAGAATAGAGAATATGAGATAACGTGCTTTGATAATGTTGAATTGTTTCAGTTTGATGAATTATGATGTTTTGTGCTAAGCTGCAAAGTCATAATCCACTATAAAGGCTAACAGCATATGTACCTTATATTCTTATACATTCACATTTTAAAGCTTGTATTTTCATCTAACTCAGAAGCCAAAATGACACAAATTGAAATGATCAAAGCGAAACAGTTTTACCTTAGCAAAATGAAATACATTTGATATTATTGAAACTAAACAAGAAAGTCAAAATGATTTGACATTTCCCATGAAAAACTTAGTGGGTACTGACACGCTTCTGTGAAACATTTCTGATTTGAGCATTCGTTTATTTGATGCTCTGCCCCATCTTCCCCTCTACAAAAGTCTCTTTGATACTTGTAGGGACAAAGTGGGTAGAAATCTTTTGCATTGCTTACAGGCATTATCTTAAGAACCTGCAGGCATTAATAAAAAGTTTATGGAGAAATTTATGCAGCAACTTATATGATTCACCTGAGAATTATACTTCATCTATATCATATTATACTCTGGTTTCAGAAAGGACGTTATCCTTTGTAAAATCCTACAGGAGTTTTTATGAGAGTTAAGAAGGGGAAAAAGAACTGCATATTCCATCTGATTCATTCAGTACCCGAGAAGTATCTTAATAAAGTTAGAAAAAAAGCTAATGTAGTCCAAAGCGGAAAATTCGAAAAGCCTTTCAATACATGGCTTTCCCAGTACAGGTGGGGTAAAAAGAGGAAGTAATTGTGAAAGTCAATTAGTATGTGATTTTATTCCAAAACACTTGATATTTCTAGGTCTGCCCTTTAATATTCTAGGGACGAGAAATCTTAAACCCTGATTTTCGTGTTTCTCCTTTCTCAGAGAGCATGACTCACATTTTGAATATATTCACGGGTCCAGAGTAACTTACCATACACATACTTTTCAAGTCTTTATTTTTTCCTACCTGTACAACATGTCGATGGCCAACCTGTCTGAGAGCCTGATGGGATTCCCTGAATGCCGCATGTGCAGGACTAACACCACTGACTGATGCAGCACCTTGGGGTCCTCAGTCCTCTCCCCTAAACGTATTCATCAGAGTATCACAAGCTGCCGTAGTGCTCCTGGTTATAAAAACTAATGACTTATTTGTGTATTTATAATGACAGTCTTCATTTCTAATCCCAAAACACTGCAGAAAGAAAAGGGACTAGCAAAATCACAGTTTGACGGAAAGAGAATTTTATCCTCCTGTAGCACAGGAGTTACACAGTGATCAGAACACGGGGAAAAAAACAGCTTTCACAGCTTGAATCCTAGGGCCTTTGGCACTGTCCCACATTACTTGTCCATGGATCAAGTAATTTGACAATAAATCGGTCCCTTCTAACTAAACCAAAAGCGTGCTGATGTTTGGAAAATGTTCAAGAGGGAGGGAGTGGGACAATGACGAAACCATTATTTTTTAAATCTCTCTGACCTGTAGAACTGGCTGATCTGAGCTGAATCACCATAGTTAATACATGTTGTCCTCAAAGATTTCAGAACCATGTTTGAAAAACAGGAACACTGGAAACCTTGTGGGAAAAATCATATTCCCAATTTGAAGAGATCGTTTTGGACAAGTTTACAAAAAAATGTGGTTATCTATCAGACAGCTTTCTAAAAGGAACTGTTAGATGCTGGAACCGACTAAGGACTTGGTTCCAAACTACTCAAGGTAGCTGAAAGCATATTCATTGCACAGCTTGGGATAAGGTCTGAAGTGATTCTCTTATCATTTCCATGAGGCCAATTGTGACTGACTGTACTGCAGTCAACAGAAAATGGGTAGAGCAAATGGGTGTAAGAGTGAGGTCAGAGTCAGCCCTTAAATCATTGTTAGATAACAAGCCATGCTGGCTTCATTATTTCATTTAATGACACGAACTATGGAGGTGTGGGAGTAGAAAATGAATATCTGAAAAAGCCAAGATGAAAACATTTTACACAGATGAAGATTCTTGCCCTTTCTTTGAGAAAGCTAAAAAAAAAGAAGAGGGAAGTATGCAGAATAATTAGCCCAAGTAACACCATTTATCCTAAGCAGAAAAAGACACTTATTCTGCTTGGATCCCTGGAGTAGGATGAGAATATTTTATCCTATGCAGTAAAGTGATTTTCCTTGTTTACTTGTTGCACATTGTATGCTCCTCTTCTAACAAGCCACAGTCATTGCCAATCCTTCAGCAGAACCTAGCCCAAGTGTTCATATTATATTCATCACTGTTTCAGAGCCAAAATGCTGTAAATAATCTACCACTCAAACTTATTATTATCTCGACTGCCAAAGCCAGCTGCTCTTGCTGCTTAGCATCCCTTTTCAAAGGAAACACATTGTTTCTTCCAGCTTTGGGTGTCCTCTCATACATTGGTGGAAGCGGGAATAGCTCTTCTGAGCCAGTGGAATTGTAGAGATGTAAGCTTGGGGCATGTGAGAAGGAATTTATTGCTGTCATGTTTTCTCTGTTTCCATAACTCCCCTAACCCTTCAACCAAACATGTGCTCCAGTTGTGCTGGGAGCTGTACAACATGTAATCCTTCCAGCATCCTGACTCAAAACAAGCCTGTTTTGTTTCCTCTGTGGTCTATTCTGCTTATGTGGAAGCTCTGTGAAGCTGGGGGCATGAATACATTGCATGATGCTACTCAGACCTTGAGGAATGAGTTGATCTTGGAAAAGATGACAAAGAGCCAGGCTGTCTGAAATAGGATGCTTTTTATTAACTTAGCTGCTGGCATGATTGACTCACCCTCAAGACAGAAGGTGAGACGATGAGATTTACATCTTTAGAAGATTTAGGTCTTAGCCAAAGATCTTCAGTGCAATAGATGCTGTATACAACAGCTGAATTTTTTGTGCACCTTGCAAAAGAGAGGTGGAAATAACAAGTGGGGAGTGGAGAACACACGACTTCTACAATGCAAACTCCTTTCCACAAAGTTTTTTTCATCTGCTAAGCTTCTCCTGCTCTTCACACATGACAACAGTTCAGAAAACAACAAAGTCCTGGATAACAGGATTAGAAACTGGAAGCCATGAGCTGAGCTAAGCTTCAGCCTTCCTGCATGAAAACAGCTTCTGAGCTCAGAAGAAGACAGGCTGGAGTAGGAGGAAGAGACAACTTTTGCAGAAATGCAGGGGAAGTCCTGGAGTGCCTTCACCCTGAGGAGACATGAGCAGGGCTTTGTTTCTTGCAGGCTTTGGAGACCTATTGAATGGCCCTATACCTATTTGTTGGTATTTTCAGGGACCTCACTGAACATGCTGCTGGGTAACAGGACACAATCAGGCTGGTTGTCTCACTTCAGAATGCCTGGAGGTAGTTCCCTAGGCACATATACAACACTCTTCACATGCTACATCAGCTGGACATTCAAAAGATATTGGGGCAAGGTCAGTCAGACTAGGAAAGGAGGTTCTTTCTGTAGCACCAGCTCATCTCTTCACGCAGAGAATGAAACAAGGGGACTAATAGCTTGACTATCTCAGCTCACCTGTGTTCTGACTAAAAGAGGTACTATCAGATCATAAACCAGATGCGACATCCTATATTGTTCCTAGAAATAAATGGAAGTTAAAGTATAGATGGCAGACAAACAGAATTTTTCATTCTGCATAAAAAACCACACCTGGAATACACAGATCTAACACCAGAACCAAGAGTGTCTGTAGCAACAGCTGTTAATTGTGCTCATTCCTTCTCACCTCCATTAAAAAGTACTTCTGCTCATTTGATGGCTTTTCAATCATACCAGAGCTCTTCATTTGAGGACACAATTTCAGGCATTAAGTAGGGTCTTAGCAGAGGTTTTAAGCGAGACTTCCTGAATATCTTCCTGTTTTCCTAAATTTTTCTTACGAGCTGCCTAACAATTTCAGCCCTGAAATACCTAGGCTAATGCATCTCAGAAGCATGTGGAGTGCTAAAACAGAGCCTGGAGCCTCTTGGGTTCAGACTAACTGCAAAAGCAATCACAGCACAGCATCAGCAGCTGAATAACTTCACTCCCCGGTGACCTTTTGCCATTGCTGCCTATTCATTGCATCCTTCAAATGATAACCCTTCCACCATTTGTTATCACTCCTGTGGTTTTGGAAATACAGCCTCAGAGCGTGCTGCCGGGGATCCCTCTCCAGCTCCAGGCTTGCCCTTTGCATAAGCAACAGCAGCAGGGAGGGAAGCAGCCCCGACACGCTGCACCCACCCACGGAGGCACAGGTTGGAGTGCTGCTCTGCAGTGTCTTCACTGCTTTTATTATCTACATTAACTACATCGAAGATAAGCCTAAGCCATGCGTTGGTCCCCATGGAAACAGGTCCAAAGAGCTTTGGTTGATTATTAATCAAGGTATACGAACGCCCTTTCTCCTCCAAAGGTCCTGAGGAAATGATTCCCGTTAGGAGCCCCAGGAGCAGATGGACATGCAGCGGGACACGTAGCCTGGGGCTGGCATGGGATTTTACTTGCTTTTCCCACAAGAGATAGAAAGGAGGAAACCTGCCTGAGTCTTCAGCAAGTCCCTACCTTTTTTATTCCACAATATGCCACAATGAGATAATTTGAGACACAAAGTTACGCTTTGCTTCCTTGGTCTCAGTGCCTGAAGGCCAGCAGTGGCATTTCCAGGGCTGGCATTTGGGATGACAAAGTGCTTGCAAGCAGGAGTGAATCACTTCCCTATGGACACCCTCAAACTTGCTGCGATGTATTCAGGAGAAAATGTTCTGCCTTTGGCCTTGACAGTCCACCCGTCAGACATGTAGACACACAAGGTGGTTGTACCTGCATCCTTAGCTGTGGCAATTACTGATGCTCCCAGTACAAAGCAAACACAAATCCCAGTGCCAAACTGCCTACATTTCAAGAGTTATGGGGCACGTGTGAGAGACTACAAGCAGCACAGTGAGGAAGGGGCTTTAGAAGACTCAGACCCCTTTTTCTTTGGAGCAGATGACAGACATCAAGGAAACTGCCCTGGCGGGAAGTGGGTGCCCTGTCCCCCACCCCTGCCCAGTTCCTAGACTAAATTTGCACTGGAGAGTGGTAGAAAATTTATGTCCAAATTAGAACATGAAATTAAAAAAAAAATTTTAAAGTTCATATAAGCAGGATAATCTAAGTTATTTACATCTATAATTTCAAAATATTTTTTGTGATTTTAAAAATACTTCATTTTTAATTTTAATTTTTAGCATAAATTAGCTGAAGTTTCATTATAAAAGCTGTTTTAAATCACACATCAGAAAATTCCATTTCAAAGCTTCTCTTAAACTCTTGTTTTAAACTTGTTTCAAAGAAGGGAGCCCTGAAAACCGACTTTCCCATATGCAGCTTCAGCTGCAAGAGTCGTCTTCTAACAAAAACTTTTAGCCAGAATGTTCCCAAACAGCATTTATACAGCATCAGATTGTTCCCAGATTATAAAATAGGAGACTTGGGGCTGTCAGTCCCAAAGTCTTTCTTGGTCATAAACTCTTTTTTTCTTAAAGGAAAAGCAGACTGGCCTTTCCATGAGGACCTGCAGCCCCATCAATGCTATGAGCACTTCCCTCCTGTGGTGGCCTAGCCCTGAGCTCACATTCAGCACTGGAATCCTTCTCCCTTTCCAGGAGTTTTGGCGTTGGGCTCTGTTTCATGGGAACAGGGAAAAGCAGCCTGGGGAACGTTGCCCTCCAGGATCCACCAGCCACCACAGAGTGAGACCCTGCAGCCAAGAGGTCACAGCCACCTCCAGGACAGCCAGACATGTCACCACACAGCCATGCTGCTCCCTGCACAGCGTCATTACAGCAGCTCAGCACCTGCAGGACTCTCCAGTACAGTTCTCGGGAAGCCACTTCAAGACTCCCCAAGCAATTGCTTTCCCTCTTGGGAAGCCTCCACCTTCACCAACGGGCAGGACCGGCAAGTGCACAGCAGCCTCGGTGCTGCTGGGAAACCTGCTGCTTCCCAGCTGGCCCCATTTGCCACTTCATGTCTGCTCTACGGGAGGTTCTCCAGGAGGGGAACTGAAAATGGCAGGGACCAACACTGGTAGAGCTGGAACCGGAAGCTCTTTCCCATTTCTGCCCATCTGATCTTGGCAGAGCAGATCATCTTCTCTGGGCATTGCAGCACCCGTGTCTGAAAGCCCCGATTCCCTGAGGAGAGTGCTCTTCACTACTTCCATGCTCGTGAGCCACGGAGCTGTACGGTCTCTCTAATCTGTTCTTCTAAAAATGAAAGTGGTAGGTTTTCCTCCTCCATTGCCCCATATTTTTTCTCTCTCAACACAAAGGATGCCCTGAGGAGTGATAAGCTGAACTCCTCCTTCCCTCTGCCACTTTCCTGACCAGCTACAATCGAGTTTGCTCATGAGATGCCACAAACCATATATACAGGCTGCCACAGAACTATGCCGTTAGAGTAGATCTATACCATACATGGTTACAAGCCCCGGGAGTTATAGGACAGGGAAGCTTTTGTGCTCAGGACCCAGGCCATGGGCAGAGGAACCCACACCAGCCGGGCAGCCACCGAAATACCAGTTTGCTGTTTGCAAAGCTGCGTGTGCTCTCTGCCGTGGCAGCAGAAGGGGACATTGAATCACTTGGAAACTCGGTGGGATCTCATTGTTAGCTTGCAATTCAGTTCTTCTGTGGTTCTTGGGACAGCCAAAACATTACAAGATGGCAAAGTCACTGATCACATTCCTCTCGGGGAGTTTAACAAGCTTTAAATGTCTAAAGCAAACAATACAAATACAGCAGCAATTATGGACTAGAAGTTTCCTTTTCTGTCTTGCATTGAACAAAGCTTTTTTCCTTTCCATCTGTTCTGGAAGATTCAGGATCTCTGGGCCGCGCCGCAAAGAGCTGCATCCCTCCACCCACAGCCGCATCACGGCCACTAAGTGATGTAATCACGGTGTCACAGGGCCCATGCGAGCCAGCTACTGTGACGTTGCACAAAGAACAACAGATTGGGACTTAATCCCTAAAACTTCTTTTAGGGGTTTAAGACTTTCCAAAGTCTTCCCTGCTACAAGAATGTCTTCTCTGAGCCATTATAAGTTTTTTTTAAGCAATGACACTGAAAATAAGACCAAAACAGGAGACACAAAGGAAAAATACCAGTTAATTCCAAGGAGTTACACGTTCCCTCACTTGAGTTCAGAAACGCCTGCTCAGAAGACACACACAGTTCCTGGATCTATCCTCCAGCCAAACTCAAACAGAAATTTCTTGACCTCTGAAGAGCAACTTTGTTCTGCACAGTTTCTAGATAAAGTCTGAGTTAGAGACATTTTTACAAAGAAAAGAAAAGGCCCATCATCATCTTCTGGGCCACAAATGGAAACCTGAGTGGTTTTGTGTGCATGCTAAGATCAGGGTCAGAACAGGTCTATCTGAGCTTTCTATTTCTAGTCAAGAGCTTTACAAAATAACTCTGTGCCAGAAACTCTCATAACCTTCTTTGCATGGAAAGGGCAATGACCTCTTGGCCTGCTAAAAAATGAAAACATTCAGGGGCCTTCTGACCTTATTCCTTCCTTGCAGAAGAAAAAGGGCTGGGAGAGGAGATGGAAACGACAGTGACTGAGGGGTGCTCAGGATGCCCTGTTTCAGCGGCATCATCCTCTTTCTAAATGACTCCTGACTTCAGCCAGGCTCCAGCTTTTCACAGCAGCTTCAGTGCAAAGTGAAATACAGGGGTTAATCCTCAGAGGCAGCAGCTGAAGTAACTGGAGGTCAGACAGCTAGATCCTGCCTAGTATGTTTTAGTCTTTTGGAGGATTATGAAGTTTTCCACGGAAAGAAAAGGTTATGCATGAGCTCCTGTCTCTGCCCAAAATTAAGGTGTCCTTGTCCCTCCTTAGCATCCTCTGCCCTACTCTGCAGGGAGCCATAGTCAAATATGTGTGCCAAGAAATATTTAGATACTTAATTCCTACTTGGACTAATAGATATGGGCTGTTAGGCATTTGCATAGGAGTTAGAAGCCTTACAGCCTCTTGAAACTAGACTTAAATTTTGTTTTATTCTTAATGAACCAGAAAGTCTGTGGCATCATCATAAGAACAAATCACATGGGGGCTGGCTATTTTCCACATCACTGCCTTATCCCTTGGGCATTAGCAGCTTTGAAAATTCATGGGAAAACACACACATAAAACCACTTTGGGCAAAAATCTCTAGCCTTAAAGAAAATACAGTGGTGAATGATGATATCAACATGAAATTAATGACCTGAAAATATTTTTTACTTTTCTCACCAAGATGATGAATTTGTAGAAGTAATAAAGATGGTGGATAAATGGTTAATGTTCCTCTGCAGATGGTCACAGTTTATTACTATTATTACTATATTATTATCATAATGATTCAGGGACTGGCAGAGAGAACCTGATTAGCAGCCCAAAATCTCTTGGAGGTGAATGTCACTTTTATGTTCCTCCAGAATTGTCTCTTCTTTAGAATCCTCTAGCAGTAACTGCTGTCCAAGAGCCTCTCCAAAAAATTACCCCTGTCATTTGCCTGTGTTGCCTTGAGGAAACAAAGGTAGGAATTTCTGTGCGCAGCTTCCCTTCTGAGCAGGCACAGGCCCACAGGCTCCTGCCAGGGCACATTGGAAAGGTGTGGTGGTGCTTTTCATTCCTATACAACTGGGAGGAAGAGCCTATTCACACCTGTCAGGATTTTACATGGGAAGAACAACTAGCAGCAAAGTTTCCTAAACTTGACTCCTAGCTCAGCAGCCTTCCTGAGCACAGCTCAGTTGTCCTTCTCAAAATACAATGTGTACCAAGCACACTTTGCTGTCTCTGAACAGCTTTACTGCTCTATTTTTTCTTTTTAAAACATGCATATTCTAACATTGTTCTTCTTTAAAAATCTTGGTCTGGTCTGGAAGGAATGAAAAGCAAACACAGAGGAACAGGCCAGTTCTCTGCTCATCCGTTTGCCATGCATAATCTATGGATGTGGTCCAACCTCCATTTGAGTGAGTGGGAATCTTTCGGGCTAGGCAGTAACAGTGCCAGCATTTGAGTTTTACACGAGGGAATTGATGTACAAGGCAATTAAATTTTTTGTGCAGAATTACATAAGAAGTTTATTGAGTCAAACCTTGATCAATATCTTGGGTGACAACACCTCCTTCCCCAGCTTTTCCTGTTCCTCGCATAGAATCTCCACCAGCTTTGCTTACTCAGCTTTGAGCAAGGCGAAAGACTAATTCAAGCAAGTGAGAAATATCAGGAGCCTCTATATATTCACATGGGTAATCCAACAACCAGGGCAGGCAGGAGTTATTTCTGTTGCTGCCAACTGCCTGAAGAGCACAAAGGAACCGAGCGCTGCAGACAGCCGAAAGCGGGGTCCCGAGCGGAGACACAAGCACCCTCTGATTTACAGTTGACAGTGTTGGATGGGATAGACTACCATACACAAACCAAGAGACATAAAGCACATCAAAGTAAAGGCTCTTTGACACCGCAGCCTTAATTTCTCCTGTTCCATTAGCCTCCCATTAAACCCAGATGGTGTCTGATACCTCTCTCCGCTAGAGGTGGGTAGCCTGCATCCCCAAACAGCTGGCCAGCCTGTCGTATCTGAGTGAGCAGATGGACTGCCGGTTTGTACTGCACAACCTATTCAGTGGCAGCAGCTGTATTGGCTATATTGTCCCCAGGACTCTGTTTGTTATATTAGGAATAAGTAAGAAATAACATTCAAAACAAAATAAAACAAAGTTGATTTTTAGTCGTCCAGAGTTTTTAACTTGGTGGAACTGTCTACTACAACAGACCATAAAATGTTACATTAAAATCAGATGATATTACAACAGTGTATGTTACAGGATAAAAGCAAGACATAAAAAGCCAGCTGTAATTTTAGCAATGTTGTCCATAACTTTAAAGTACACACCAGCGCTCCTCAGACTCTGGATGGACATGATGCATATTTTACAGCCATGTTTTTATTGACTATAATTTATACCCTGAAGCATTATTGCCTCTGTATGAAAAGAGCAATTTTGTTTTCCAGCAAGCAAACAGCTATCCAGAAGGCACCCAAGTCCTCCAGAGAGAGGACAACAAAATGTTTAAGGCAGAATAAACAATTTACTGCCGGACCAACACAGACCATAACCTCTTTTGCCAGTGAGCTTTACTGAACAACATGCAATATTCCAATCTGACAATGAGATATAACAATCTGACAATCTGCTGCTTGAACGTATTGTGTCTGAGGGGACAGAAAACGCACTTTGCGTGTGAAACGGGATGCGCTCTCGGCAAAACGCCAGCTCTGCACTGTTGCTGGCTGCCATGTAGGACAGCAGACCTGTGGACAGTGGCACTCACTGCCCTTACCCAGCTGAGAAAGCCGCTGGCATGCCAGGAGTGCTGCTCCCCTCCTCTTCCTCCTCCCCCTTCCCACCCAGGACATCCTTCGGCCCCACGGAGAGCTGTCTCCATGCTGCTTCACGTAAGAGCTTTGTGGGGTAAGGTGGAAACCAATCTCTCACCGTATGTAATGGCCGTGGGGTGACAGAAGGATGGCCATAAGGGGATCTTCCCCATGTTTCTAAATGATAACCCTGATCAGCAGCACTGAAAGATAACAGAATTTTGCAGAACCAAAAGCAAGTATTTTTTTCCCCCTAAGGCCCCTGGTAAAAAGGGATTTCTTTCACATCAGTTGTCCAGCCCTAATAAGCCATCTTGAGCTTTTACTAATAAGAAGGTGAAAAACCTTCATTTCAACCACTCTTGTTTCACAAAAGAGTACCTGATTTATGTGCATTTAATTACTGCAGTTGCAGAACAAAATAGCCTTTGCCATGCATTCCCGGTAATCGTGTGCCAACATTAGCATAGTCTGTGTGTTAAAGAACATCTTAATATTTAGTGGTAAAAATAGTGTCAGCTCTGTAGATGGTATAAATGAATGGCTATAAAACTCTCACAGTTTACTTCCAGTAAGGTTTGGTCTGTAATTTTTAGCCAATCAACATCTTTTCAGCTGACAAAAGTGAGCTGATATGTATCATGGTGCCTTGTGAGGCTGAAAATAGATTTTGCAAATATGTTTCTGCGTGCGGAGGTGGTTCATACAAGTGAAGCAAAAGATGAGGAAAGAAAAGATGGACACGTTTTGGTTCCTGGGGCTGGGTTTGAGTCTCTCTCATCTGCCTGTGCTCATTAATCAATCCAGAAAGGAAACTCTGATCCTATTCACAGAATGCACGACTTGTACTCAGAACGGAGAATGGACCCTGATCCAAAGCCATACAAAAAGGATACAGCAGAAACACCACCTAACGTGCCCTACCATGTCACACCATCAGATAACGGAGCAGGCACGTACTCAGATTCTCATTTCTAATGGAGCCTATGGGATTTTCCAAGTTGCATTGACCATTTATTTAAACCTAGAGGCTAAGAGGGGGCAATAGATAGGAAAAAAATGGACAGCAATCCCTTTTGTTTGCACTTATATTCTGTACATTATGAAAAAAGGAGAAAAGCACTGCTGAGGTTTCCCACACACTCAAAAACTAGGTTTAGTCAGACTTCTTGCAGTCTGGGTAACTGCAATCCCTCACCCTTCAGTCTGGCTCAGGGCGTTGTGGTCCTGGAGAGCCAAAGGCTGTGATGTCCGTGTGCACGTGGAGGAGGCTTCACCTCCCGCGGTGTCTGATCCCAGCACCACAGCAGAGGCTGTCAGTGCAGAACCAACGTCCTTGGCTGGAGGAGCTAGGGAGGGTGAGGATGGAGAGCCTAAATGCAGGCCACAGCCAAGACACAATTCAGTGTCCAGCTGTACCTCTAAGTGCTCAAAGAATCTGGTATTTAAGGCATACATATCTCAAACCTGCTGCTCTTAAAACTCAAGATTCAAGTTAGCCCTAACATTCACCTAACTCAAATGGAAATTGGAAGTTTGATTGGTTTTTAGTTAGAAGACAGTTTTAGGATGTAAATCTCTACTACCACTTAACGTTTTTGTCACGCTCAGTCTTTTCAGTTCTTCTAAAGAAAAAGAGACACTTCATTGATTTTCTCATTCATTGCAGGAAGAACAATATTTGAGACCTCTGAAAAATGTTCGGGAGCAACATATATGAAGAGCTGTAACAGCTGGCGTGGAACCATTACTTGTCCAAAACTAGAATTTTCCACAACTGTATGATTTTTATGTCTGGCAAATATAGTAAAATTGTCTCATAATAGATTACTTACAACCGACCTATTTTTATTTAGGCAAGCAGAGAAAAAGTCTCTGCAAATGAGTTGGAGGAGGAGGAGGGGCTTGGAGGATGTCTGCTAGAGCTACAGGAAGCTGAGCCTGTTGAAGAAGAGATACAAGGAAAAGGATGGTCAGCCTATGTCTCAGGGATGGAGACAGCCTTCACTCTCAGAAGAAAGAGGATGAGTACCTGAGGATCTAATTTCACAAACATGGGCCTGAAAAGTACCTAACTGAGTAAAGTTAAATTTTACTTAGCAAAAACTAAGTAAAATTTGCATGGAAAAATTTGTTTGTCCTCCTACCCATGGCCTTGATTTGGTAAAATTTCAGTGGGTGGCTTCCAGCTCTCTGGTCCACAGACCCATAAAGGAAAGGGCAGTTCCATGGGTCTGCAAGTCCTATAAACCATGCATGAAAAACTTCCAAAAGGGCCTGGCCCCTTGGAAGGAAACACGATGAAAACCATTGGCTGAACAAGGCAGGAAGCTGTTGGGGAAGCAAACACACAACTCGGTGCCTGTGCCCCGAGCCAGTCCCCCAAACTGCCCAGGGTGCTCACACGCAGTGCGCAGGGCGGGCGGGGGGAGCCACTCGTCTCCCAACTTCAAGGCTGCTTCCCTGGGGCGGTGGGCAGGTCTCCCTCCAGCCAGTGCTTCGGTTTCCCCCGCACACGCAGCGGCGGTCAGCGGACAAGCGGACGGCGTGCGCGCCGGGCGTTACAGACAGCTGCCCGCACGCCAAGATCTAGGTGAATCAGAGCCGGGGGGACACACTGCTAACATTAAACATTCAGATCATGAGACTGGCACGAATACAGTTGTTTCAGGCTTTTTATCTGCCTTCTGCTTTTTTAACCTTTAGATTTTCTAGCTTTAGGCTTTTTTCTGTACCCATGAGGACGTGAGACTGTCTTTTCTTCTTTTAAATAAGACCAAGAGACCAGACAACTTGTGCTGAAGTCCTTAGTCCATTTGTGCACAGCCACTACAGTGTAATGTGTTTGTTTTGCTACAGTTTGATAGATTTTTCCTTAGCTGTAAAGTACCCACCTACTTGCTGCCGAAATTATGCAGAGAGAAGCGAGCTGAAATAGGTTCTGGAGTTATCTGCCAGGGACATCCATGCATGTTTCTCATTTTTATGATCTTAAACGACCACATACTGTTCTGTCCCTAAAGGACATCTATACAGTGAATCACAGTATATATTCTCAAAGAAAGTAGCAGTGTTCTCCCTTTCTCCTGTTACTCAGACTAATATAGGATCTAAATGACCATTTGTCAAATATCTTCAAACTGCCCTGTTATTCACCAGCATCCACCACTGTCTTTTAGCTTGGCTTTCCTCAAATTCAAAGTTGTAGTCTTAATTCCATTAAAGCCAAGGCAAAATTCCCATTTCAAAGACTGGCATTACATCCTTTGTACTTAGTCTGCCAAGGTGATAGGAGCAGATAGGAGAGGAGGTACTTTCTGCCAAGAAATATGTCCTGACAGGAAATACTCTTTTTTCAAATACTGAAATTCTCCAAGAAGTTAAAATTTTATCCCAACATTGTTCATTGAAAAAAATCCTGTTTGTTTTATGGTTGCAGCTGGTTACCTGCCATACCCCCCATTCTACTTGCATTTTCTTCATAATGAAAGTTTTCTAGAAAACCCTTTTCCCACTAAAGCATCGTAGTTTTGAATTTTCCGCTGATCAACGATAGAAATGCCTAAAGGGGAAAGGGAGGAGATTAAGGAAATGCATTTCCATTTCCACACAGCCATGTGCTCCCAAGCACCAGGGCTGCTGCGCGGAATCACGCCGTGTTATAGCAAGCGATAAACTCACGCAACAAGAAGCGGAAACACAACGCAAGCTGTTGTATCTGACATAAGATGACACAGGTTGTCACAAGAGTGCTGTATCAAACAGCCGTGGAACAGGAACAACAAGAGACACTTTACAGATGGCTGGACTGAGGTTCAGAGGCAGAGCCATTTGTGCATCGCAGGGGCAAATACTCTTCATCAGGTCTTGTATAGAGTGAGTATCCTTCTATTAACAGCAATAACGCACCAGAATTAGGTGTGTTCTTCTTTCTGCTCCTCTGTATTTATAGCCTCTTTCAATCCAGATAACATGGCTGACAAAGCGGGATTGATTTGATTAGCATGTAAATAGAGCCTCATTGCTGCTCCTGGCTTGTCTGTCACAGTTATGTTTTGATGGGATTTCTGTCTGTCTTTCCTGTTTACATCTGCTTCTTATTTGCCGAGTTTCTAAGCCCACATGGTGGGAAGGGCTCAGGTCCCCGGGAGCTGCCAGACGGAGCCTCCTCGGGCAGCGGCACCACAAGGCATGTGTGGGGCTGTCTGAGCAGGGATCCAGGACTGATCTCCCACTGGGCCACGAGCGGCACCAAGAGTGTGGTGGTGCTCAACATTTCCCCACACTGGTCTTCACTGGTCTGGTGGGAAATGAGCAGGGACTGTCCAAGCCGAAAGAACTGTATGGGAAAGTAAGCACTCCAGGACACAGCCAAGTTTGGGAATCTCCTGGAAGGATGCTAAACCCCTTGGTTTGTTTTACCCAGGTACCTGTGCATGCCTGGGCACCACAGGGGCAGAAGACACATGCAGACATATCTAACCAAGCGGGTCTCAGTCAGCAAGGAGTGACTGAGGAAATGTCTTACTGACATGGAGGTATGCCTTGGCTTTCAGGCCACGAGACCACAAAAAATTGAATTATTTCTTGCACGCTAGCCGAGAAGCTGATTTGATAGTGTCTGTGTGCTGTAGCTGATGTGGAAACAGCCTGACAACCAGCTGTGCCCCAGCTCAGCCAGTCCTGTCTCCCTGGTACCCCAGCAAAAAGGCTGGCAAACAGCTCCGGCTGGCCATGCCCAGCTCATGCTGGGGACATGCAGTGACTTCTGGCCATGCCTCCCCTTGCACTGCCAGGCAGGATCCCTCTCCTTCTGCGGAGCTGCTCAGCCTCAGTTCTGAGCAGACATTCCCAGCAAAGAGCAAAAGGTCCCGTCCGGAGCATGTGGCACTTGCTCCTGACCTGGCTGCAGGAGCAGGATCCCATCAAAACCATTCTGCGTCTCCCTCTTCACCAGGGAGCAGCAAATACTGCTATATTCATATCTCATTTTTCAAGCAAAACAGTTCCGAACAGCTTACAGGAGAAAGACAGGCTTCAAGCACGTTCCACTGAGTGCTGGCCACGTAACTGCGTGCATCTCCGGGAACAGAGCAAAAGGAGCCACAGATGGAGAGGTTCCAGACTGAACGGTTCAAGTAATGGTTAAATATGTGCTCCCCAGAATTAAACAAACAAAACCCCCTTCCAAATAAATTCTACTGCTCCCCTGTCACTTACAGAGATGGGGCTGTTTTCAGTCACTCTCGCAAGGAAGGATAAAATCTGCAGAATTTTGTTCTAAAGGTAACAGCTACAGAACCGAATCCTGACAGTGAAAGATGGTTCGCAATAACATGCCAACAGGAGACTTAATCCCAACAAATGAAAGCGGCAGAAATCCACAACACAAAGTAACAGGCTGCAAGCTAAAACTGATCATCAGATAAATCACTACCATCAAAATAGGACTTAAAAATAAACATAGAAATCGCCCTGCAAAACTAACAAAAGAGTTGCTAAGTGAAGGATCGGGTTTGTATATGTAGGCATGTATAGGCACACTCACACGTGCATACACGTATTTATGGATTAGAGATCTTTTGCTCTCCTCAGAGTAACCACAGCCCCAGGGATCTGCCAGGGATGCTCACACACACCTCCAGCAGCCAAGGGCCTGTAAGGGAGCGCAGCCGGGGACCGAAGGGAAGGCGTCACGCCATGTCCCCAGGAGAAGCAGCCCTGCTTTTCCCGGAGAGGACGGGGGAAATGCAGCGGGCATTGCTGTTCTTGCTGCTGCTCAAGAGCGGACCAGATTTTTGCCATGCCACGAGGCTGCTTATAGGATGTTCCCTTTGCTTCTCGAGATGAAAATCTCTCTGTTCCACATCTAAAAAGCCCAGGGAACGTGGACGGCTGGTTTGAGGCCAGACCCGCCGTTCTTGTGGAAGGCTGAGCCCCAGCAACGCGGCCGTGCCCCGCTGATCTCCCGGGCTGCCTTCAGACGGGAATGGGTTTATTGATACTCAGATTTTGATCTTGTAATCGTGCTGAAGCACTGCAAGTCCATTCGGTCGTTCATGCCAGCCAAGGAGAATAATTACAGTTGTGTGCTGTTATCTAAGATAGGTCTCTGTCTCTCAGGCCCAGATGCCGTGCTGATGGGCTCCCTGGAATTCGATGTGCAGTCAGCCATTGGAGCAACAAGGCGGGTTGGGAAAAATAGAGCTTCTGGTCCAAGTTGAAAGGAGGAAATTACATTTTTGAAGTTTACCAAAGAACAGAAACACATAGAGGTTTTGTTAGAGCAATGCCAAATCAGTTTGTTTCACTGTGCTGAAGCAGTCAAAGGAATAAGCGCACTACACCTTCACACCACTCGCCTCTGAAAACGCAGCGGAAAGGGTTCACCCTTATGTGAAGAAGAAAGAGAAGTGCAAAAAGTAAGTTTAACTGATGTCTCACCAAAACAAATCCAACAAAGCTGTGCTTTCAGATGGAAGACTATTCTGCGACCATTTTTTATCTGCGTTTAAAAATGACTCCTTTACCATCCCTGAGGAAGCACAAGGGAAGACCCAGCGCCCAGGGCACTCCCAGCCCTTCCGTGCGTTGCCGGATTCCCCAGGCGGCCTTGGTAAAGCGGTCGCTGGGTACCCAGTTCCCCCCCGGTGGGATAACGGCATTTCTGCAGGCAAAGCGGCTCCGGCGGGGCCAGCAGGCAGCAGCGGTGCTGCCTGCGGAGCCAGCCCCTCACCCTGCCTTCGCCTGCTGCTGAAGGTCTCCTGCAGCTGCGCTTGCTAATTTTTAACCCCCTCGGATAACTGCTTCTTTATTATTATTATTATTATTATTGTCAGCTGGGCGAGGATGGCACCTCAGAGGCACTCGCTTTTTTCTACACTCTGGGGCTATGGAAATTACTGGGATTTTTGTCTCTGACTGAACGGAAGCAGAGCAAAGCCAGCGGCCCCGCGGGACTGCTCCCTGCCCAGGTGCAGGATCGGTGCCGTGCCTTGCACCCCTGCCGAGGGCTTAATGCTCCTGCCGTGGCAGGTTGCAGCACACAAGCTCTGCAGCGCGAGCCCTTAGAAACTCTGGACGTTGACAAATTCTATGATGAGATAAATGCCAATATATCCGATGAATCTCTCCGTTTGTGGCCGTGGGGTTAGACTGCAGGCTGACAGCCTGCACGCTTGGATTATATTATCCAAAGGAAGCACCAGCCAAAGACTGTCTAATGTCATTTTCCCTCATTAGGAGGTTATTAGTAATTCCACTCATAGGTCTGTGCTGCTCGCTGCATCCTGACGCTCAGCAGTATTTCAGGGGATGGCATTTTCTACTCTCATTTATAGGAAAAGGGAACAGATAAAAAGATCGTGACCACAAATGCAACAACCTGTGGTTTGGGCAGGGAAGCGTTCTTCCAAGCATTTTTCACGTGGTCCTTGAATCGAGGTTTTGTGGGCACTGGGTGGCGTGGCTTTATCAACAGGTACATCCCTAGTTTGGGGATGGATATATAGATGTGGGGGACTGGACGACACACGTACCTGCATCTGGCACTAACTGCCCCCACACAGCACACTGGCACGCGGCTCGGGGCACCTGGGTGCGAGCCCAGCGAGCCACGAGCGACGGCACCGCTGACCGCACAAAAGGGTGCGTGTCTGTCTTGGCAGAGCCCATCTCCCCGAGCACGGCAGGACCCGGTCCTGCCCGCCCTGCCCCAGTTATCAGCGGCACCGGCACCGCACCGCGGGCACCGAAACAGCCCCGGCAAAGCCACAGCAGCACGGCTGCAGCTGGGGACTGAGGCAGCCATGTGGGCAGGAACCAGAATTGTTAGCCGCAGGAAATCCTGGTTATTATAGGTTTAGATAATAAAATCCTTCTGCCCTGGAAGAAAAAAAAAAAACCCAAATCTTGAAATTTCCTATGGAATGAAGTTCAAGAAAAAGCTGACTCACTGAAACGCTGTGCTTTAACAAGATTAACACACATTTTATGAATATTAACTATAATAAGGAAATTATAGTTAAATATAATACCTGTATTTAATATAAAATTAAACAAAACAAGACCATCAGTTCGTTTGGGCTGTTCCAGTAGGGAATTCAGACAAAATGACAAAAAACCACAGTCCACAAAGCATCTTAATTTGAACACAACTGAAATGTGGTTCTGCTGGCAGATTTCTGAACAAAACCAAAGTTTTTAGCTATGTTATGTGGCTTCAAAAGTAAAACCATTTTTCCTGGGGCACAGTCCTACCCTAACAAAACCCTGGACAAGGTCTGAACATCTCCGAAGCCCGGGGCTGTTCCCGGCCGGTGGAAGCACAGTCCCTGGCTCCTGTTTGCTGCCCGGCAGCCTCCTGCTTGCTTGAAAACATGTAGCAAACCACCATTTTTAAGCAAACATAATCCAATTTCTCTCCGGAATCTTTTCTGCTCTCTTCTCAAGGGGCCGGCACCGCTAATCGCTTTGGTGTTTTGAAACCCTCCTTTTAAAAGCTGACTCTTCCCCCTCTCAGCAGACATCTGACAGAGCTGCTGCAATCAAACATCGCAGGACACAAACCAGGACAACGATTCTTGGGGCAGGCATGCCTCTGTCTCTCTTATAACATATTAGCTATTTTTATCCATTACAGAGAGCTAAAAAATTTATTTTTTTTTTTTCCAAGAAGTACTTCAGGGAAAAAAAGACTGCACTGAATCCTTCAGTAATTTCTGAGCAGCTC
>NW_010550182.1:8664-10375 GCF_000687285.1 Phaethon lepturus | reverse complement strand
CGGCGCTCAGCACCGCTCTGCAGCGCTCCGCCTCCGCCCGGAACGCACGCCGCCCGCACCGCGGCGTGATGCACATCTGCCGTCCTAGGGCAGCCGCGGGCACCGTGGGGAGGTCAAGAGGTTTTAGTGCTCCTTTTCCTGCCATTGCAAGGACAAAATCCCACACCAACAAAATTAATTTATTTCTTTGATGAAGGCAATAACCAGAAGAGAAGAATGGTAAGAAAGACAAATCTGACCTTAAGAGACTTGTGACACACTGACAAGAATACAGAATGGCAAGAAGTCCTATTTTTAAAAGCCGTCATCCTGCTGCTGTCGGACTGCACTGATGTCAGCAGTAACCCACAGCAGCTTTCTTAGCTCTTCCGCGGCGGAAAACTGCCTCCACAGCACTCACTTGGAGCGAGAAGCTGGGCTACCACCCAGCTAGAGTCACCACAGCTACCTGTGCCTCCCTTTCAAGGTCTCTCAGGGAAACTGAAGCTTGTGGTTAAAAAAAAAATTCCAGGGTTCATTTTACATCCGTGTACTTAAAATTAGCCGTGACTGATTCTGGTGAGGACTCCAGATCTGTAAAGGACGGAAACAGAGGAAGGCAGAACAAAAATGCAGATAAACAGCCAAGGCATAAACAGGACTTACACGATCACAGAAATGTGGAAAGCTTCAAAGAAGTCTTGGTAAGATTAGCTTCATGGTCGGTCTTGCATTGCAAATGAACAGTTATAAGGAAAACTAGCATTTTCTTGGGGTCTCCCGGTTAAGAATATATTTTTAAAACTTCAGATTAATGAGCCTTAGTGCATTCACTTAAAGCAAGAAGAATTTTTTTTTAATTACTCAAAAGAAAAACCCAATAATTAATAACCACCAGGAATAATAAATCAGCCAGTGTAATCTCATTTCCATTACCCTTATTAGCTAAAGAGATTGGTAGATCAAACCCAATTTCAGAAATAAATATACTATTATTTTTAGCCTCATTTCCCAAGACAGTGAAGTCAATGTACTTGCGCTGCCTGCCTCTTTGTCCACTCTGATAAGTTTTGAGCCTTCTGGCCGATTTCAATTTAAAATAATGAAGACGCAGTCGTTTCAGAGATGTTAAAGTCATACCTGTTTTGTGAACAATCTCTAGCCAAGGAGGACTCAAACAAATGCCCCCACTTTGAAAGGCAGTAGCAATGCAGTGTGAGACCTATTCACCTCATTTCACAGAAATGGATATAAAAAGTTGCATGGCTGGGCACAGCGGGAGAGAGGGAATATGGAAGAATAGGTGAGGCTATAGAGAGGGCTTAGAGGTGTTGCACGGAGGGGTCAGAGGAACATCAATACCTAACTAGGGAATACTGCAAGTATGTAAGGATAAATAAATCCAGAAGCAAAAGGGTTCACCAATTCCACCACTCCTGGAACAATTTATTACTAATTCTTCACTCATCCTGACGCTTTTTTGCTACACACTGTCCATGCAGTCATCCTCAAGCAACCCAAACTTCAACGCAGGAGACTGTTATTGGAGCTGAGGGGAGTCCTCAGGCTGGTGTTTTGGCTAAAACCCTTTGAAAATTCCCGTTCTGTATGTGGCATCTGTATATGTTAAAGAAAAGCAAAGGTTACATCCAGACTCTGTTCTTACCCCTAACCTGGCGGGCCACTGCCGCCCAGCGGCACGGTAACAGCAGGCTGGGAACAGAGCTCAAGA
>NW_010550182.1:0-8626 GCF_000687285.1 Phaethon lepturus | reverse complement strand
GCAGGAATGGTTTGGCCGGAATAACAGGCACGGGCAGGGAAAGGAGTCAACTACTCTGGAAAAGCGTCCTTCCTTAAAGACACGACCTCAAAGTCTGGCAGAGCGAGCAGCCACTGCTTTGCGCACGGAACAAGGAGCTGACCTGGCCAGGTCTCCTCCTCTCCGCTTGCAGCCATATTCCACACGCTCGTCCTGTGTCCCTTCTTCTCTTAAATGAGATTTTGCTTGTGACTGGTGCTGGTTTGGCAGTTTACTGTGTGCTTGTTACATGCAATCCACAGAAGAAAAATTGCCTAGCACGCAGGTTTAATCATATCTGCCTTAGGCAGCTTGAGTATATTATATAATAAAAGAAATATTATAAAATAATCTTTAGAAATACAAGGGTAGAATAACTGACATGACAATGCTATCGGTAAAAGCTTTGCAAGTATGAGTAGCCACTGTAGAAGCCTAGACTGAACTTCTCTTTAGTTATGTTAATAAATAAGGTGGATGGAAAACAGTGGTGGAGAGAAGATTCAGGAAAATAAATTATCTGGGGCTTTCCCTGGACAGAGGGCAGAAAGCCCACTTAGTCACCAAATAGCCCGTAGAAGTATTTGTGATGTTATGTAGGATAACTTATCATCATGGTATGTTCATTTACCCTCAATTGATCAACTTTAATATTAATAATATTCAGTTATCTAGATGCTAAAAATTTTCTTTGAAAACTCCCTTAAATTGTCCCTGAATTCCCACAAACCGGGAGGACAGTCCTTAGCAAGCTGACAAGCAGTTCTCTGAAGTAAATTCCTAGCCATCTGATTACAACATATTTTACATTATTACTAAAATATTTACCCAATGGATACAGTGCAACATAGCCTTCTGTTTGCAAAACTCTCCTATGGCCAAAAATCGGTTATGAATTTAAAATGAATACGCACCACTTTGGAAGTCAACATAATAAACCCTGGCTTTGATCAGTCCAACAGGGGAGGAATGAGCACGGCCCACAGAATGTCTCTTAAACCACTGCATTTAGGGCAAAGACAGCACTCCCCTTGAATGGTGGGTATAGTCCAAAGAAATAAATGAGGAAAAGCCCAGGAGCAAGAAAGCAGTCCAAAAATAAAAACAAACAACAAAAAAAGAGTAACAGCACAACTGCTTGAATCTTACCATTTTCACAGTTGAAGAGAACTGGCAACGAAAGGGTACAAAAGGCTCCAACCGCCAGGAAAACAGTAACAATCCCAGCATCAAGGTGATTCCCAGTCTACCTGGGAGGAATGCTCTGGAGAGGGACCATGTGGGACACAGCAGCTGGATGGATTTCCTGTGCCTTGGCTCATCACCAGGGGATGGAAATCCACCATGAACATGGAGTGAGAAATTGCAATAAGAAAGAAGAAAGTCAGCATTTACAAACCCACAGGGAAATTCTTCCTGAGGTCCTGTCACATTTCTAGGCAAAGCCTAGAAATTTGTGGTGGTGTTATCTCTTTTATTTTATTAATCTTGATGTTAACCGTTATCACATCATGCTTTCTGTAGCAATTACAGCAGACGAGAGGAATGAGCCTGACACATCAATGGATGCAAGTAGCACTGGACTTTGGGAAGGTCCAAATCAATTCTTTTTAGTGTGGGCTTATCTTGAGCAAAACGAAAGAAATTCGTTAGGAAACAAATGCAACAGAGTGAAATGTAGGTTGTCAAATAATGTAAATGAGGGCCCTGGTGGTCCTTCATGGAGGACGTGACACATTTACAGGGTGCAGATACCCAATCTCTCGCTACATGAACTGGAGCTGGTGTAATCTGAGAGTATGGTGTTCAGCCCAGACCAGGAAGGATCAACCCCACAAGTTTAAATACGTGCTAAATGGATTACCTGGCCAACATGCCATTTACACATGGTGCCAGCTCACCTTCAGTTGTCTTCTAACATGTGACAAAACGTGGGCAATAAATTCCAGGATGTTGGCATAACATCCTGCATGACACACACCACGCTGAGCAGCTCTAACTGCTGTCGATGTCACACACTATGATAAATTCAGACTAATTTCTTTTTGCTTTAAGAAGCACTTGACAACCAAACAGCAACCTGCTGAGATGCTCTAAATAGTCCTAGCCAGGGTGAGGATGTGACCGAGGATTCTGGCATTTCTCATAGACCTTTATCAGCTTTGTTATCAGAGATGTACACACACGCAACAACGCTGGAGACCCAACGCACAGTGGTATGGTGCTTCACTGTTGGAAGCGTTCACGACTCTTGTTTCTACCTCTTCGACAGCCGAATTTACAGCTTGCTGCTCAAGGCTCCAGGTATTCAAATCCAGTAATTTCACTAGTGTCTCACCAACAGTTGAACATTTTCTGCACGCTTTTGTCTAGCAGGATATATTCTTCCCAGGAAGTAAAAACGTGTCTTTCCTTGACCCAAGCGGGCTATACAGTCAAGTAAAACTAAGTAGATTACCCCAAAATGGTGGCTTCCTTTACCATTGCTCTGCTAGTTACTCCAGACTGGTGTTCAATGGCTTTATTAGCTGATTACAAGTCAGATCCTGTCTATATTGAGAGGAAGATGTGTAAACGTCTGCCAGAAAAAACGTTACGCAATTTCCCATAAAACTCTCATTTATCAATATTTTAGTCCATGCTTAGCCTGCAGCCCCATGTTCCAGACAATCTTCATTAACTTTTAGTACTAACATTATTGTTCACCGAAATCTAAAGCAAAAGATAAAACTGGGCATGTAAAACACTTGTACATTTTTATACCTTCTGTGGTGCAGCAGACATAAAAGGCATGCGATTTCTGTTTCTGTGCTTCCCTGGGGAAATTACTGCTCCAAAGAACCCCACCACCTGTTGAAAACACCTTATTTCTTACCTTTTTTATTTGCCTGTGTGTATCCGAGAACAAAACCAACCGACCTTTACAAGCCAGCCAAACTTCAGGCGTCCCCGGTGCGGGAGGCAAACTCCCGTGCAGCGCTTCTGCTCTTCAAGCCTAAGAATGGGAGCACGCTGCGTGTGCCCCATTCCGCCCGTTGCTGTTCTCCGTAACGCAGAAGTGCCGCGCGGCGGAGGGACCGGCTCCACGCGGCGGAGATATTCATTATCAAATTAAACGAACTGCGCCAGGAGCCATGCAGCACGCAGGCACCCACTTGCGGCAAATCCTGCAAGGATACCCGTGAATGGTTTTGGTTTATTTTAGTAGGAATAACGTAATAGGTAAATGGGTTTTGCACAGATCATCGTTATAATGAGGTAGCAAGAAAATGAGGGGCCTTTCAGTACTGAGAGGTGGCTTATAAGGAAGATGGGGACAGGCTTTTTAACAGGGCCTGTAGCGATAGGACAAGGGGCAATGGTTTTAAACTAAAAGAGTGCAGATTTAGGCTACATAGAAGGAATAAATTTTTCACAGTGAGGATGGTGAAACCCTGGCCCAGGTTGCTCAGAGAGGTGGTAGATGCCCCATCCCCGGAAACATTCCCGGTCAGGTTGGATGGGGCTCTGAGCAACCTGCTCGAGTTGAAGATGTCCCTGCTCTTGGCAAGGGGGTTGGACTGGATGGCCTTGAGAGGTCCCTCCCAACCCAACCCACTCCATGATTCCGAGTATGCTCCCCCCTGAGCCTCCTGTAATTACATTAATTTTATCAGGATAACTATTACCTGGTGTACCCAGCCCTGTGAAGACCTTTCTTTTCATGCATTAGTGAATTATGTTTTAATTCCTCATTATCACTGGTGGAAATAATATGTGGAAACCCATGCACATATAGATAATATGGAACTTTGCACCCATCTTTTCCAGCTGCCTCCTCTGTGGAGTTACTGTGCCCCGTGCTGTACTCAAGGACCTGAGCAGCCCGCTGACGAGCTGAGCTCGCTCTCCCCATTTAAATTAACAATTTGTTGTATCATTACCTAGACTTAATTTATTCTTGATCTTCGGCTTCTTAATACAGAGAACTACAATAAGAAAGAGCCAGGCAGAGGGCTGTGTTTATCAATAGATTATTCAGTATGATTTTCATTCCAAATTTTAAGCCCTTAAAAGCACTCCTACTCCACTGCATATTGAATCCTGTGGATGTTTATCATCTCATCTACTTCTCCTTGTCTCATTCTGTTACAGACCCTCCCTGTCAGATAAAGTCATCAGGTCTTTGGATAGGGAGAAGCAATTTCTTTCGCTTGATTAACTGCATGACTTAATGCTATCAGCTGCATTAGGGGACAGAAGCACGAGACAGGCTATCAGGGGAATCGAAGTCAGCCACAGCCACACAAATCTCTGCAGCAGCAGCACCATGAGGTTTGAATAACCAGTTGCACATTCCCAGGGAGTTTGCCTGCAATAACAAAAATATTTCTCATAGTTTTCAAAGAAGGTGGGCAGATTGAGAGTAGAAACAAACAAAAAAATAATCCTACAGCATCACATCGTATATTATTTGCAGAGCTTGAGATGGGTAAGGTGCAAATTTTCTGCAATCCAGATGTGAGAATCTGTTATTAAGAAGAAGATACGCTTAAGTAACTGCAAGTATGAAAATGAGGGAGGTTAACGTTGGCTCTGCCCAGCTGTGACCAGGCAGAAAAGCATCCATCGGAGATGGATGAGTAAACTCTCAGCTGCCTGAAGCTTGAGAGAGTCCTTCCAAGCTTTTCACACTGACTAATAACTCAGTAAGTGCTTCTTAAGTAAGCGTGAGGTCTGAGCACACTAATGATAATCTGCCAGTAGTTGCTGAGCGTTTGAAATGCCTGCCCGCCGCATCAGGAAGGTGTTTTCAAGTCCCGGAGAGCGGCACAGTTATGCCAGCGGAGGTACATCAGCACATGTTGAACACGGCGTGGCAAAACCCAGACTTGCCCAGAACCCGAACGAGAGCCATTGCAGCAGCGATGCACTCAGCCCCTTCCTCACCAGCCGCCTGCCTTAGCGATGCGTTCATGTATCCTCAGCTCATGAACTGCTCAGCTGGAGTGAGGTTTAGAAGTTTTGCTGGGGAGGAGATAAAGTGGAGCATGCTGGCCAAGTCAGATAAGGCTTTTGCTTTTAAATCAAGCCGTTTAGTTCAAATCGCTAATAAATGCAAGCTATTTTTGTCCAATAGCATTCATCAGTTGACTCTAATACATCACTATCCATGTCAAAACCGTCATGTGGCAGATGTCTCAGAAGAGTAACCAGGACTGCTGAAGTCTGATAAAGCTAACCAGGGCTTCACAGAAACTCTTGAAATTTGGAGTCAGGACAAATGCCCAACTTGGTAAGCTCTTGTCTGAAATTAAATCCCTTGTACCACCTCAGGCAGAAAAGCCTCCCAGAATAAACATTACCTAACAAGAACGTGGAGTGAACTGCAAAATAACTAAACTCATCGTGTGTCAAGGAAAACCTGACTAATTGCTGTAACTGGTTAGTTGCTCCCCCTGCTCTGGAGAGCCTTAGCATGAGAGCAGAAGATAACCTTGATATTTCAGTCAATATTGACGCTATCTGTTCAGCAGTGTGGGTTGGGTTACCAGCCCAGAAGAGGCTCGTTTCATCTAATTATCACAACCTCTTCCCCTCCTACTGCTGATACACCTGTAAAGGTGGAGGCATGGTCTTCCCAAACAAGAACCCAGTCCAGTCATGGGCACTTTTGAACAACTGCTATTCTTCGATGCCTATTGAGGACACTTCTTGCACCCGGCTAGGTGGCACAGTAACTTACTCCACTCTCTGCAGCAACTTCTTTCCAGAGATGAGGACTTTCAGCCCTTTCTAACTGAAAGAATTTACATCTCTCAGTCAATTCCCAGCCCTGCTGCAGTTCAGCCATTTGACAGGAGCACACCAAGCCTAACGTTTGGGAAACTCATATATATATATATATATACACACACATATATAAAGTTCCCAAACAAGAGATATTCATTATCTGAAGCCCAGCCTCCAGGCCTTTTTCTGAGATGCTCAGCTCCAGCCATCTTGCATGCTGCAGGAGGAAGCGATAGGTCTCACTACCCAAGCAGATTAACTCTCCAGAGCTTTTCTAATTAGAGGCACCAGCTCCATGCCAAAGAAATGTGCTTGCTGCAGCTTATTTTAGCTCTGCAGTTCTGACAAACCAGTCACTTTTCTTCTTATGATCTAGTGTAATTTGAAGACAAACTTCTTCTGGATAATGAATGCTCAGAGATATCACTGCTCATGAAACAATGTATTTTCATTATAAAAATAGATCTATAAAATGATAGCTTAACAGTAACGGATAACTTGCTCCTGTAAATCACAGCGGCAGAGAACAGCTGAGGTTGGGAGGAGGTCTCTACTCCAACCCCTGTTCATAGCGGGGCCAACTTCAACCTTAGATCAGGTTGCTCAGGGCTGTGGCCAGTTAAGCGTTGACCGTCTCCCAGGACGGAGGTTGCACCACCTGCCTGGGCCTCTGTCGCAATGTCTGACCCCCCTCACAGCGAGAACCTGCGTCCTGTCTAACCAGAATTTCATGTGTTGCAAACTGCTCGTATCCCCTTGCCCTTTGCTGTGCAGCTCTGAAGAGAGTCCATCTCTCTTCTCTATAATTTCTCATTAGCTGACATATATTTATTATTTGAATTGCTATTTGATGCTCTCTGCATTTTAAGCTTTTAAAAAACAGGCTTTATTTTGTTGTGATGTTATTGGATAGAATTGGGAGGAAATACTTACTATATCTATATGAATGCCTCCTGTGTGTGAGGGCCCCTTCTGCAGAGCTATGTGGGGAATTAAGACCCTCAGCCAAAAACAGCCCTAATAAAAACTGATGTTGGTCAAAGGAATTAATATTTCTTAGCTCACTTTTCCACTTTACTTTGAGGGGCGTTTGGTAACACCATTACTCCTGGGAAGCTCAGCTTAAGTTAGCACAAAATGCCGTGCCCAAGCCTCAGTGGTAATACAGTGGTTCAGCCAAACAGTGATGAGGATGAACGTGTTTTCCTAATTCCTTTCTAGCTTTTTTCCTTGTACCAGGCCAGGATTAGCAAAAGTTTCTCGTTCTCGCCACTTGCCCCAACACACACAAAACATTGTGCCTGAGAACCTTCTCCATCCATTACTTATCATGTGAAAGTGAGAAGCAAAGTTGTTTTTCTTTCCTATTTAAAAAGAGGAATAAATATTTTCTTCCCTGTATTCCACCTCTGACACAGCCTCATATCCCACCGCTGCCCGTCCCCCCGGGAGGTGAAGGGTCTGCTGGCTCCTCAAGGAGCAAACCAACAGCAGGACAAAGCCAACGCGCCGGTGTTGTGGAGGAGTCCAGCACAGAGCCAAGATTTCCGTTTGCACTGACGGTTTCTCTCCGTGCGTTACTTGTGGGCCTCAAACATCCGAACTGAAACCGAGAGCTGGGAGTCGCGCTGCCCACCCTTGCCCACAGCCCGCAGGCTGGCGTGACGCTGCGCAGCACGCTGGGCATCGCAGAAATGAGAAAAAAGACGGGAGCCAAGAGAAGGTCGATGCAATACAGAGGGATTAATAGAGTTTTCTGTGCTATTTCCCTTGGACGACAGCGGGGGCTTAGCCCTTTGTCTCAACATACCACTGCCACTTTTGGTAGGTTTTTAATAGAAAAAATACCGCAGGGATATTTTATTCTATCTGTTTCCTTGTCCGCTTTTTCCCCTTCCCCACGCTATCTTGGGTAAAGGTAGCTAGGCCAGTTTCAGCTATTGCCAACCACTGTATTAAAACTATTTAGTTTTGTGTAGCCTCAAAGCATTACTTGGAGCCAAAACAAGCACGGTTTATAACTCAGCCTTCCACATCAGCAGATCACAGGCAGGGAGTTGAAAAATCGATTGCGTACCTAAGCACGTATGCATCCCACCTAAATATCAAACGTGAATATGAAGCGTTAAATGCCCACAGCCCACACGCTGCATCCTCCAAATGACAGAGGAAGACCTGAGGTGGGCTGAACAACCAGCCAGCCGCGCGCCTCGCGCTCTGCCTCCTGCGCAGCGAGCCCAGCGGGGCCGGTACCCCGTCTCGAGGAATAAATGCCAGACCTCGGGTGAGGAGAGCCCAAAGCCCGACCCCAGCGTTCATTACTGCCGGCAGCAGCTCCACGAGAGTCCATAATCGAACCCCTTCATCATTTCTGTATTATTTACATTTCAGCTGCGGATTCTAGCAGTCTGTCACGTCACGGCGTATTGCTCTTCTGTCTAAAATGGATGGTGTGGGGGACTAGGAAAACAGCAGGTGCTTTTCTGTTTGTTTGAGCTTTAACGCCACGGGCAAGTCCTTCTTCCCCGAACCTCTACACGCCGCTCTTACGTGCGGCGCTCAGGCTAAGACACCAACCCCGAGAGAGCTCCCTGTAGCACAAGTTCAGCAGCAGGACCCGAATTCGGTGGCTACTGGCACAACACCAGGCATCAATCGATAGGTCAGAAGATTCCACTGCTCGCTGGTTTTGTGGGCCCGATTAACTGGGGGATGAAGACGACCCGCTTATCGCGGGATCTGCTCGGACGCTAGTTGTTTTCAGGAGGAAAGAACGGGGCGGCAGCGCACAAGGACGCGGCGGCAGCGCGGCCGAGCACGGCGGGTTTCACCTCTC
>NW_010550181.1:0-9626 GCF_000687285.1 Phaethon lepturus | reverse complement strand
GGCGGTGAGGATGGAGAGGGGCTTATTCTTTAAGACTACACAAAGTTACAGGTTCTGAATGAAAGAGAAAATGCCTCATCATTGATTCATACAAAGGCTAAAGTGAAATTACACGAAGATGTAACACAAGCCATAGAATTCCCACAGGCACCATTTTCAGCAAGAAAAGGAAATCATTTTCTCTATCTACGTCTCGCAGAGGATTCTCTCTCTTGTTTTCCTTTTTCTTTTAAGGGGGGAAAACTCTGTAGCTCGCAGATTACATGACTGTGAGGGGCGATAGGGAATTGATCTTCATTTATCCTGTGTCCAGTAGCAAAAGAGACCAGTGGAATTTTCCAAGAACAGGCAAGATGCAAACCCAATCACCAATTGCCAATATTTCACTTACCTGAAAAATATGGAAGTCCTGTAAACTGTTTCAAAATAAGTCATGTATTTTGCTCCTCACTTTTCTGACTAGTGAAATATTACATTGATTTTAACTTGGTTTGGATGGACTGAATTTATCAAATAATTGAAATTGATGTCCTGTATTTACATGCATCAGAGAGATTGGCAAAGGGATTTGCCATTGGCAGCTCCCATTTACTTTTAGACTGGAGAATATGGAATTATAACCTGTTTAATGAAAACCTCGAACCAGAATAATTAAAGATAATGTCACCAGGTTTAAGAGGAGGAACAATACAATTTTCCAGGATGCCTGAAGTGGTGTGGGCCTTCAGTCCCATGTCAAAGGCTTCCTATGCACTCAGCGTCCCTCAGTGACATTTAAGTGCAGTGTTGGCCAGCTAAGGCTGGACAAGTTAGGTCCTGAGCCAAAGGCAAGGCCAGCCCCAAGCTGTAGCTCATGAGGTATAGCATTACACCCGTGCACCTCTGCTGTTCCTGGGAGCCAATACCTCTCTATGCCATTGATAGATTTTGTGTGGCTCTTCCGGCAACAGCCCAGGGTTTAAACAGGCTCTGAAATGATCAGGTATCATAAATGTCTAGCTCACTTTTGAGAAAAACAAATCTCCCAGGGATTGTATTCTGGAGTCACTTAGGTGGTTCTGAAGATTTTACCCCAGGGGTTATTTCAATGAAGACTTCTTCCTTTTTGCCAGAGTAGAAAACCAGGTCCATAGACCAGTGGTAGAAGGGAAACTTCTCCTGCGTTAAAGTCATGTGCCTCCCACTCACAAACTCCAATTTCATGAGAGAAAATAGATAAAAGAATTGTGAACAGGTTTTGGAGAAGACAGCTGGATATATGCAATGGCTGGCTTCCCCCTTTGAGGGATAGAAATAGAAATACCATAGTAGCTTTCTTCCCTCTCCCTGTCCCTCCATGTATGTGGAATTGAGGAGGTTAGAGACATAGTCTAAGGAATGCATATTAACATGGTATCTTCCATGCTGAGAGAAGTCATTGGGAACTGTTTCCTTCAGGAAAAAAAAGTAAATTTTAAGTCACCTTTCCAAGGGTGGAAAAGAGAAATTATCAGAGACCCAAAGATGAAACCAGCCATTTCTGTCTGCCATTTCTACAATCTCAAAAGAAAAAGCATTCCTGGCAGGCTGTTTGGAGAGATGGAGCTGCAAGTTTGCTAAAGGCTACAAAGTACAACCTGTTCCTGAGTTGCTACTTGAAGAAAACAAGCACTTCAAAACACTTGTCTTTAATGACTTTTACTAATATACCAAAAATACATGCATAAGAACAATGATGTGAGCCATACACAAACAACACTCCCAAGCAGGCACGGTCCTGCAAGTCTCGATTCTGGACTTGAAATTGCAAAGGCACCAAGAGGCAAAGCACTTGTCAGGAAATAAGATACTGTTCAACCTAAGTATAGACTTGCAGCTCTGATCTTAAAGAATCAGGGTAGTTAGTACATCTACCACATGAAAAAGGGGAAAGAAAAAGACCCAAACACTAACAAAATCAATCCCCAAACATTGCTATGTGTTTGTGCTGAGCTTGTTTCTTCTGTGGTCCCTTTTTCTGGAAGCAGGTGATGTCCCCATCCTGTTTTGCCGAGGCCGCCAGCCCAGTCTGGCAGCCTGAGCCGTGACCCTTGTGTGGTATTCTGCCAGGCAAGTACATCTGGCAGCTCTTCTGATCTCAAGTCCTGTGGTTTCCTTTGTGATGTGGCAAAGCACATGGCCCCCAGTGCATCTGTATAATTAATGTGAGGGGAAAATACGAGCAACAACAGAAAAAAAAAAAAAGGATTCGTCAAAGAACAGAAGCTGTTCAGGGTCAGCAGAAGGTCTGATAGCAAAAAGGTGCAGCACAGGGCCATGGGATGGGTTTGCCTCCATACGTTGGGGTATTTAGGAGATGAAGAGAGCTCTGATGGTGTAATGTGCCACTGAATAAATTCTCTATCTCTTGGAACATCTGTTTTACCAGTTTCTGATAGTTTGCAAGCCCTGGAGAGCAGGGACACTCTATTTACATATAAGGTCTCAGCTGGACCCAATAGCAATATAGAAACAAGAATAAAATAACCATCTGCCTATTGCAACCAGCAGGAGTTACCACGTCTGCAAAACTTTTTTAAAACTATTTGTTGTGTTTTGTTGTACCGGATTTTTTGAACATTTTACTTAGGTAAGTGGCAGACTGGGATAATGGGGACAAGTGTCCTGTAAAGGACAGCAAAAGGTTCAGCTGCAGCAAGGACCACGGCTCTTGAAGCGCAGAGCTGGCAAGCTGAGTCCCTTGCCAAATGAAACACCAAAAGCAAAACTACAGTGATGCTGAGCAAAGAGCACCCGCTCTGAGCGAGGACCCCAGGAGGCAGCGACAGCACCAGGGCACAGGGACTCCCAAAGCCAGCGGGTCCTTTCTGAGCCCTGTTCCACTCAGGTCTTGTTCTTTGCAATTGCACTGTCTGAAAAAAGGAGAAACAAAAATAAACCTTTTACTCTTAAAGGAGAAAGGGAAATCCTGAAATTCAAAGGAAACTTCTAATGTGATTTATAATATTTATAAAAGCCTGTTATCGGGCAAGTGTTGTATTAATTTCTTCCCCCGTATACACACTGAAGGTCATAGGTAGGGGATGAATTTCCATGTTTTATATTATGAACACTCTCCTCTTCAGAACTCCCTTATGCCACCTTCCTTCTTGGGGATTTCATTTGTATTTGTAAAAGTCTGAGTGTCATTCCCGTGCATTAATGGATACTTGACATGCTACCAAGCATTTTTTGGTAAACCTTTATTTTAGATTTCCCATGATTATGAATTTGTTTTACATTGGAAGTAATAGTCACACTTCTAATGAATTTATCTGGTATTAACATGCCTCTCGCAAGTGTGTCCATAGGTGCTCAAGAGCAATTTAGCATTAGTTAAATGAGAGTTAATGGATACTAAAAGTGCCACTTATTTTCTAAGTGATCCATTAACACACACACAGAAAAAAGGAAGACAAAAGCCAGCCAGCAGATTCCTTTTCTAAGATAAACCAGAGATCTGTTCTCCACATGTAAAATTTGTTTTGATACTAAGGGTGCCTTTTAAAGCACTGGCTGCGTGGATGCATATTGCAGGTGTCAGAGTGCAAGAAGCTGATGTGAAAAAAGGGAGGAGAGGGTGAAAATTTGTACTGAAGACACAGGGGAAAGGAGACAAGCCCAGGACAGCAGGAAACTTTTGCCTGATGCCAGACAGACAGAGATGATGTGGCCGCTGTTAAGCCAGCAGTTCTGAATGGGTGGTAAACACCAGTAGTTCATCGGCGACTACTTAGAAAAAGGTCTTATATGAGTTAAACTAGTTTTTAATAAACACACTAGGCCTATCTATGTTTTAGTTTCATCTTTCATAAAACTGTCATTAGCAATTTGAAATATCTCAGTATTAAATCAAAATAGTTTTAACGTTGTTAATAAAATGTAGTAATTTCAACTAGGTGAGGAAAAGAAAGGATGCTTTTCCCTAGTATTCAAGTTCAAGTGAAAGCAAAGTACACTAGGCCTTCTGAATCATTTTAACAAGAAATAAATCACTGAAACAAATTTGATCACAGGGCAGAAGCTTCTTCACTCTATATTCCATAACTTTTCTTCAGAAGGTGAGACACCGGAAACCCAAACATACAAGTTCTGCAGCAAGGAAGCTCCAGGGGCTACAGAACTTGCTTTAGTGAGCAACACTGTCAGCTCAACGTAAGGATTGTCCCAGCAAGAAGCATACGCTACTCACCCAGAATGGCATACGTATTTACTAATAAACTTCTTACCAAAATTACTACACAATTTTTTTTTTTCCCCAAAAATTAAATGCTAGCATTTCCCCTCCCCCCCAAAAAACTGCAGTTCATCATGTTGAATGTGATAAAACTCAAGGAGTTTGTTCACTCCCTTGAGTGAACAAATACTCCCGTAGTAATACAGGTATCCTCCAAGTTCTCAGTCCTGCATCAGGGCTTATAAACCACAGCACTCATCAGAGTCGTGGAAATGCAGCATGGAGCAGAAGCTAAAGTCAGACCACAGCCTATTTTATTAATTTTGCCTTAAGAACAGAGATGCTCTGTAGCATTATTCCATTTGCATGTGAAAGACAAGCATAGATGCAGACTGACAATATTTCCAAGCCGGGGTGGGGAACCCAACACATATACATATATATGGGAAAGAGGATCAGCAAGGGGTGTCCTGGCCAGCCGGGAGGAGCAGAGAGCCGAGGGGATGCGGCTCTCAGCAGGTCGTGGGGAGCAGATGGAGGGGGGATGCGGAGACAGCAGAGCGCTGCGTGAAGCGGAGCAAGGCAGCGGCAATGTGGGCCACACATTTTTCTGCCTACTTAATCCTTCCCTCAGCTGGCGCCAGCTTCCAAAAACGCCTTACTACAGCTCCGTTCCTCTCTCTGATGGAGGTAAGCGGATAGCTCACTAGAGCATGCTAAAACAACTTCATAAATAACCTGAAAAGCAAATAACTGACAGTATTTTACTTTTAAAAATCTACCTTCATCAGTTTAAGGTAATTAGTTCTGGCAGATGATGATAGAGCTGTGAAAGTTGCTGCAAGTGACAGCAGTGAAACTCCTGACACAGGTAGGTACAGATTGCACACCCAAATAACACTTCCCATGTTTCAGAAATCACATTGTCAACAATGCTTCCAGGCCCCGAAATTAGCTGAAGTCATCAGGAGCTGTTGGCAGCAAGCAGCAGGCAGCTCGTTGGATTGCTTTTCTTTTTCACTGCAAGAACCTCTGGTTGTAGCTTAAAACACCCCACACTTGTAACAGCTTCCGACTGAGCTTCCCTCTGTCTGTGTCCAAGGGGCAGCCTCCTAAAAACAATGCAAAAATCAGGGTCCCTGGTCCTTCTGCAACACTTCCCCAGCACCTCCTCAGCCTCGGAGAGAGGCGTAGCCAAGTGGCTGTGAATTCAGCCCAGGTTGGCTTTGCTCTAGGCAGAACAGGTCCTCCCTTTTTTTGTTTCCATCAGAAAAACAGGAATTATGATGCTATAAGAAAACACTTAAACTATCAAGATTTTTCTCCAAAACATGTCTTGCTGTCTTCCATTTTCTCAGATCTCTTTTGCAGTATGGGTAGATTAGAAATGAGGCGCGTCGTTTTTATCTGAAATGGGCTCATTCTGACGCGATTCAGGTGACAGCTCTGAGAACTGGATCCTACTTGGTTATGACATGCCAGAACAGCAGACACTTCTGCAAAGATCCCTGAGATATTCACTCCTTGGGGTCATCTCCTCTATTTCCTACACCAATCTTCCAGTTATCCCTTTACATCCAAAAAGTAGCATTTGGAGGAATTTCCCCCGCACTGCTCAGTCCTGTGCCATCGCACAACAACAAAACGACAAAAATTGTTGGAGACCACTACAAGCAGAAGAAGTTCCAGTCATCATTTGCAAATCTTATGTTGGCTTAATGCCAGTATCCCTTACAATTTAAGCCAGCGGTGGGCTTAGCTTCAAGGCCACAAAGGAAAATGCATCCTTTCTGCCTCTGTGTCCCCAAGAGTGCGTTGCTGCCAGCAGGCACACAAACCTGCCCTCCCATTGAAGCTCTAAGCATGCAGCTCCATGAGGATTCCTGTCTCCTCATGGAGAAAAAAAAAAAAACCAACAAAAAAACCCCAAAAAACACCCAAATTGCTGGGTCGCTTCTCTGAGGCCAGATTTTTGACCATGTAGTATTTCAGGTAAGATCTTTCAAAAGGACGATAGCTGTTTCGGGCATTGTGTTCCCCGGCAGAGACACTGTAGGACCTATACACCAGGAGAACGGCCTCCGTGCAGGACGGGTCGCTCTAGAGCACCAAGGGACAAGCCAGGGACCTCGGGCTCCCCGCGCGGCGCAGGGCAGGTTGTCCCTCCGCGCGTCTCCGCAGCCTTTGGCGAGCTGCTCGAAGCCAGCACCTGACTTCTGCAGAAGGCAGTACAGCATGAGACCTCTCCTGTTTTATCGTGAAGGTCAGCGGTGTCCTGATGAACAGGAATTTCCCTCTCTCCCTGGCCCTGCACCTGGTTTTCTCCATTTGCCAATTATCAAATGAAGCATAGCAATAAATCATCATCACCTCAGAGGCACGTCCCCCTCCAATCACGACATCCTAATTCAATGGAAGACGCACATGTTGCAGAGTTAAATCGCTGCGTGCTCGCACGAGGGCGCATCTTAGTCTCTTCCCTTCTGTTTCCCACCGCTTTCAATGTTCTCGCCTGTTCTGCAGTGTCTTCAGATGGCATCTCTGAGGCAGTTACTGTGGTTTTTTTTGCTTGTTTGGGTTTTTTTTACACTCCTTTAAACCCTTGAAGAAGTACCTAAATGGGATTTTTAGATTAACTCCCACACACCAATTCCAAGCCTCTCTTCTTCCACCACAGAAGTTAAAAATAGAAAAGATAGCTTAGCATGGCAGACAGCTCAGTGGATAAAATAAAGAAATAAAACTAGTTTTGAAGGAATTTTTGCTCTTCCAGGTTTTTCTACCAAGTCTGTAGAGAGAAAACCCTTGGAGTAAAATCTCTAAACCCTGAACCTTACCTAAAACCAACCATGAATAGCGCATATAAAGTTGTTTTTTTATTATATTTTGAGTTTCAGAAGAGAGAATACAAAAGGTATTTTTGGATAATTATAAGTCTTGGAGAAAATCAGTATGAATATGCAAGTACTCGGAGATCATGAGAGACAAAATCAACAAATGAGGAAACTCATGGCTCACAGCTTGACTTTGCCTTTGCATTTTGACCCTATTGGGATACAGTCAATTGTGTTTTCAACCTTGTCTCAGTAACTAAGAAAGGGGGAAAAAACTTCCTTTAAAAAAAAAAAAAGAACACACACAGAGTTTTTCATGCAAGTAGAAGTGAAGGGGGGAAAAAAGCACAACAAATACCAAGACTCACTTTGTCTTAATGTCACTGAAAAGGAAAAGAAAAAAGCACAGGTTGACAAGCTTGGGATCACAGCCATTGAGTTAATATGCAGCTGCAAATATGAAAGAAATTGGAACATACAAGAAGAGAACTGAGTTCATCAAGTCATTTATAAGAGCACGGGCAGAGCAAGGGAGAGTCTAACATCCTCACTAAGAGGATAATGCAACAGAAATCTTACTGCCAAAGGCCGTAATTACAACCAAGCAGTTTAATCGTGCACCAGGTCTTGATTTAGCCTCCAGGTTTAGCCTTTTGTCTCTGCCCACAGGCTCTGTGTACACAGTTGGCACATGTGGAGATGTCTCATGTCCTTCTTGTAAAGGTAACAGAAAAATATAATGGAGCCTCCGGTTCTATTTTTTTTCTTTTTGTGGTGAAACAAAAGCTGACTTTAAATTTGTCCCTTTTGTCTTTTTCATATGGCTTGTTTGTGGTTCAATTATTATGACATTCTCCCTGCGGATAGTGATGCTTAGGGAATCTGGTAATACTTAACAAAAATAATAATAAAGAAAAGAAAGATCCTGTCTGCCAAGCAGAAAGTAATTAAGGAACCTGGAACGCACAGAGGGCAATGAAGTTATTGAAGGAGCAGTATTCATTAAGCAAGATAAAGCACAGCAGGGCACGCATTCCTGGCCCCATCCGCTGTGCCCGACACAACATCAGGTATTCCAGGGCTAACGCCGTGGTGCTACACGTAGGACGGCGTAAGGCTGCAAGCCGGGAGCTGGAGGAACAGAGCACTAATGAGTGGAGAGCCCAAACAGCAATATCTCACTGCTCTTCTACATCAGCCCTTGTTTAAAGTTCAGCAGTCAGTTGAACAAACAGTTCCCTACTTCTTCTTAGCCTAAACCTGCTCCTCAACTTTTTCCTGGTGCAGAATTTTGCATGTATGAGGTGTAGATTGGTTGAAGAATGGCTCTCACTAAACATTTCTTGCTCTGTGTTAGAGATCTGTCGAATTCTGACTGGCTGATACAGTATTGCCTCCGCTTCTGAACAGGTACCTGCACAAAACAGAGCACCAAACCAGAGATAAAACACTCAGCTGCCAACTCTGTGTGTACAAGTTCAGTTCCTTCAAGCGTGCACACAGAAACCCTTTAGCTGGTGTCTTCAGGCAAGCTGCAGTAACACAAACTCTCCAGAAACCGTAGGAAACATTTCCTCCATAACGTGACAGCTCTAATTCTGGGGCATGCCATGTCCCACCCCAGAAGCTGCTGCATTTCATTGCTGATTGAAAAGATCTCAGGTGCGTGGCAGAGACCTCCAGAATCACCTGTTTGCATCCAAAACTTTCTCTTAAGTAACTATGGATGTCGCTGCAGTATTTACTTTTCTTACGTTGCCACAACATAGGAAGTTGTTATTGTTCCCACTTTACAGAGACAAAGAAAATTGTCTCGTTCAAAGTCACACAGAAGTATGTGGCAGGAATGGGAAGTGAAGCCAAGTCTCCCAGCCCTCGTCATACCCTAATTCCTGATCTCCTCCATCATGACCTAAGAAATTCGGGGATTTTTTTTCCCTTTGTTTCTTTTTCTTCCTGTTCTCAAAGTGTATTTAGGTTTTATTTTAAACCTTTTCCGTTCAGCCCTTAAGGCTAGAAGCATGATTTGAACCACAAATACACATGACTCCAGGACCTAGTGCTATCTGATAATTTCTCTCAATTCCTGCCAACTGGTTGCAACGCCGCGTTCGTATTCCGTAACGATCTGAAACGCTTACACAACAGGTAATATACACATGACCAAAAACCTTAGATTAACTTAAAACCATTTAAACATTTGAGTAGTCCCACCATGGCCAATTCAAATATGCAGCACATGTGATACTATCAGCGTTTAATTATACCCCACAATAACGTAGTCTCGTTCGCTATTTCTCAGATACTTGCACTGCAACAGACCGCACACAGGAGCCGCTAGGAACGCATTTACAGATGATGACCATTTTGCTGATGCAATTAACTACACGATAGCAAGGCTGCAGGCAGCTAGACAGGAAAATCGTAGCTAAACGCTGAGCTCAACGGATCCTTGCTCCCGAAGGGTGCAAGGCAGCTTCCGAAACCCTCCCATCCAAGCAGCCCCGTCACCGGGCAGCCCCGCGCCGGCTGCATCACGGTTCGCCTCAGCCTGGCCCTGTGCCGCGCGGCTGAAGCCCGGCAGATTCGTCCCAACA
>NW_010550180.1:5878-6116 GCF_000687285.1 Phaethon lepturus | reverse complement strand
TGCTGGGCTTGGCAGGGGTGGGATGCAACCACGGGACGGGATGCAACCACAGGAGAGAATACACCCATGGGAGAGGATGCACCCATGGGAGAGGATGCACCCACTACGTGCCCGAGCTGGTGGAGCAGCACAACACGCTGACACAGGCTGCGTTTCACTCCTGCTTCATGCCTTGCACCAGCACAAGGGACCAAGGCTACGTGTGCTGGAGCGGGGTCAAGGCATGCCCGTCCAGCCG
>NW_010550180.1:5517-5758 GCF_000687285.1 Phaethon lepturus | reverse complement strand
GAGAAGGGGTGGCCGCGGGGACATACAAGGGCAGGAGAGAGACACACGCTTACAGGTTGGCTGAAAGGCTTTGGCTCGGAAGGTCTCATGTGAAGATGGGCCATCATTGCTTGGAGACGCTCGCTCTCCTTTGCCAGCTGCGGGAGGTAAGAAGCAGAAGAGATGGTCAGGCAGCACCAGCAGTCACTGCAGAGGTGCCCACGGCCCGATGGAGCTGCCCGCCGAGTCCCAAGCCCTGCCT
>NW_010550180.1:4524-5361 GCF_000687285.1 Phaethon lepturus | reverse complement strand
CCAGACGAAAAATCTGTCACAAAACGGATTCATTTGACATGTCCCGGCCACCCGCCCGCAGCCCCTGCTCTCCGTCCCGGGTGCTTTGGTCCCTGCGCCTCGCTGCCAGCCGTCCCCATCTCCTTCGCCTCCTCCAGCCTCTACTGTCTCCTGCTCACCAGCAGCTCCCTGTCCATCTACCCATCTCTCTGTCCGTCCATCCATCCACCCAGACGCGCAACATTGCTCTAATTGCGCGCTCCCGCCTATTTACTCCCCGGAGCACGGAGAAGGGTGAAATATTCACTATGGCACCAGGAGAGATTTTGAGCCTGGCGGAGGCGATGGGATCTGACACCCGCTCTCTTCCCGTCACCCTCCCTTTCCACCGCGACCCTCAAGCTCAGGGCTCAGCCGTGTCCCTGTGTGCTGCCGGCTCCCCACCAGCCAAGCCCCCTCCCCAGGCGGGCGCTGGAGCCAGGAGTCGGGCGAGGAAGGAGTTAAAGGCAGGAGCCGGAGCAGAGTTTGCTGCAAGTTTGGAGCAGCTCGGATGCTTTTGCGCTGTCGTGGTGCTCATTAGAGCTGACAGGTCTCCCCTCGTGATGCAGACACTCTCTGCCGGCACAGCGGGAGCTCCGCGCTGAAAACTTTATAATTGGTAGCTCCGGTGGCAGGTTCTCCTCTCTGCACACGCAGCTTTCTGCTCGCCCTTCAGCTTTTTTTTTTCCCCTTCCTTTCCCTCCCCTCCTTAAGCCTCAGTAATTGCTTTCAACCTCTCACTTTAGCGAGGGCTGGGGAGCAGGATGTGATCGCACGGCTTCCTCCAAGCAGCTCTCCGCAGCCTCCCACCCAGGAAGG
>NW_010550180.1:0-4380 GCF_000687285.1 Phaethon lepturus | reverse complement strand
AGCCCCTGGCCGAACAGCCGGGCACCCCGGCACCGCCCGACAGACCCCTGCCCCGTCCCATCTTCCCCCTCGATGGCTTTCAAGTCCGAAGATGAAAACCCCGTTTCCTCCTCTTTTTCCCCCTCGCTTCTCTATTAACCGAATTATGCACGGCACATCGGGGAGTCAGAGATGCTGGGAAAGGCACTATTTAAACAACTGCCTTTCCAAAAATAGCACCCCGAAGCTGGGCTCCAAAGACCAAGCTCAGCCACCAAAATAAGTGGCCTGATTTCCAAAGGGCCCAGCAGCCCTGTGGCTCTCGCTGCAGCGGAACGGCTGGGGGCCGGAGCTGGGGGCCGCCCCCCGTTTTCTGGGCACCGCTCACGTCCTGCCTGTGGGCATGCATCCCCCCCAGGCAGCATGTGCCTTCCAGGTCCGTGGCATCTCCTCGTACCCACAGGGATGCTCTGGGCAGGAGGGACAGCTTGTCCTTTCTTCCAGTCCCATCATAATCGTGCAAGGATGCTGGTATTAGAGGGGGAACTGGCTGGAGGGTCCTCCAGGTCTTGATCAGGACCGTTGCCTGGCCAGAGGCAGCACCTCTATTTGGGAAGGATGCTTAAAATGAGCCCCCGTGACACTGGGGGGGCTAGTGATCTCGCTAGTGGTCCCCAGCCTCGCTACTCCCCTCCTGCAGAGAGCAGCCAAGACATGGCACACCGAGTCGGAAAGGAGGCGGCTGTTTAAACGTGCGTCCTTCGAGGCGGGGCCGGTACCCACCTGTATTTCCAGCTGCTGTACCACTTGCATCTGGACTCGGCACTGGGCTGTGCTTCGGTCGTCAAGTGCATGTTCTGTATTGAGGTGTCTGGGGAGGAGAACACGGGGATTTACTCCTGGACGTGCCTGAAATGCGGCCCCCTCTGCTGGGGCCACACCTGGGATCAGCCCCGACCTGCAAACAGCCCGTACTGCAGCAACGCCCGGAGACGCCCGTGAGGCGCTGCCCGTGCCGGGGATGCTCCGGCGCTGCTGCCCAAGCGTGAGCAGAAGGGAAACTGAGGCACAAAGACGGCCAAGCAAATTGGGCTGTGCCTCAGCCCTGAACCCGGACTGGAGGGTGGCCGTAGACCACCAGCCCTGCCCAGTGCAGCCTCATGGTGTTTAGGAGCAGCCACTGGTTGATGGGAAGTCCTTGAGAAGGCTGCTGGCAGGAGGACCTGAAGAGCAGGTTTCCAGGACAAAGGTGGCATTATGGAGGTTTACTTACACCCTTTAAGGAAACCCCCGAAGGCAGAAGGTGACATTTCCAGGGTGCTCCTCATCCTACTGCTTTCATGTCTTATAAATATAAGGCACTTTATGTTTATAAAGCACAAGGACCTCTGGTCCTTCCCACCCTCCCTCCTTCTCGGGGAGGGGAAGGGCTCCTGGCAGAGGCCAGCAGCCAGTGATGGGGACACCACTTGCTGCCAAGTCAGGGACATCCCGGCATCGCCTTGTGGGGCCCCTCGCTCCCGGACCCAGCAAAGCGGCACCCTGGGGATGCACCCAGCCCCAAAGACGTCGCATGGCCAGTCCACGTCCTTGCTGGGGTGGGTGCAAACCCGGGGGGCTCCTCACCAGAGCAGTGGGACAGGTCAGAGCGGGGATGCTGGGCGGCAGGGCAAACTGTACCAGGGCCACCCCAGGAACACCCCGAAAGGCGGCATCTGATGCTGGGAAACAGAGTGGTGTCCCAGGGCTGTGGGCCAGTGCTCTCCAGGACCAAGGCTGAGACCTTTCTGCTGAGAAATCCCAGGAGAAGGTGCCTCAGGACTATCTACCCTCAGTCTGGATGCAGAGGATGTCGTGAGTCTCACCCGGCTCCTTGCGAGAGACTTCCAGCCCCAACTTGCACAAACAAGTTAGGTAACTGCGACCAGCTGCCAAGCCCGTGTGTGAGCAAACCCCGCCGGTGTCTCAGCCCCGTTCCGCAGGGCTGCGGCTGGACCGAGCCGCCCGCTCCTCTCCCCGCACGCAGACCGAGGGCACGGCCGTTTCTCCAGGGAAAAAGCTATGGAGAGCCTAGGCTGTGCTGAGCGGGAGCAGAGACATCTCCCACCAACCCTCACCGGCTTTTATAACCACTGCTCAAAGGACGTGCTGCCCCTTTCCACCCCAGCGCTGAGGCTTTGCGAGCTACTCCACGGAGATGATGCTCAGAGGAGACTTGAAGCTGGTGCTTGGACTCAAAGCAAGGTCCACGCTGCAGCCGGGCTCAGCCTTTGGAGCTGGAAGTTTTCTGTCTGTCTGTCCCACACCCCGACACGTGCTCATGTTGGCAGAGAGGGGACAGAAACCCTTCACTCATGCTGTTGGGGAGGCTGCCCCTCGGGAAGCTTGCTCCTGCAAGCACTAGGTGTGCTTAGTGGGACAGGCAGGTGGGACGCAGGGCGCAGGGACCCTATAGCCCCGCCGGCACAGCGAGGCTCCGCCGGCACCGCGACCCAGCCCTGGCCATGCCAACCCCAGCTCCAGCTTCCAAACCGGAGCTTGCTCATCTGCCCCGTGCCATGTAAACATGCCCGGAGAGGTGGGAGGAGATGCCTTATCTAGGTTCACCCCGTGAGTCAGAGGCAGAGGAAGGAGGATGCAGGAGCCCGACGCGTTCACTCACTCAGTCGCCACCAGCAACGCTTCCCCAGCCTCCCCAGGCTGCCTTCGCACCTCCTCATCCTCCTGGGCAAGGCCTCTGCCCAGCTCCCTCCCTGGGAACGAGGAGGCCGGTGCGGTCTGAGGGATGCTCCCACCGGAGCCGGCCCTGAGTGCGTGGCAGCGTGCGGGATCTGTGTGTAAAACCCCAAAATCTCGCTGATGGAGAGCAAAGCGTGCCCCACTGCCTCTCGGCCGCTGCACCGAGCAGACAGCCGGAGAGGCGGGGGGGAAGGAGCAAGCAAGCCCGTCAGTTCCTTCTGATGTCTTTGCTAAAAATCCCAGCTACAAAGAGATCTAATTGCAAATGAACTAATTAAGTAAACCTCTGACGAAGCGTGAAAACAATTTGTTTGACCCTGACGCTAGCGGAGGGCTCTTCGACAGCAGAGTTAATCAGTCAGCGCCGGAGCCCACAAGCAGTGTCAGCGGGCTGCCGCGCCGCCATCTGCTTCCTCCCCTCCTCTCGCCCCCCAGGAGGGGAGCTGCAAACTCCCCTCGCCTGCTGCCTGCTCCTGCCCGCTCCTGCCCGCTGCATTGGGACTCTTCCCCTCTAGCAGCAGCCTCTGGTGTTTTCTCCGTTTGCATGGGGCCACTCGGCTCTGGGCAGACAGACTTTGGGGTATCTGGACCCGTTTCCAGGGTCTCCCGCTCCGCCAGCCCCATGCTGTCCCGGCCTGGGAGCACAGGCTCTGCCCTCCTCCAGGAAGCCCCCCCCAAAAAGGGGAGCACTTACTTGACAAACTGTCCCAAGTCCTCACAGAGGGTTTCGCAGCCAGGCCACTTGCACTCTCCGTGGCCGTAGAGCGGGTGGGAGCTGGGGGTCTCTTCGTGGGAAGAGCTGCAGAAGATGGAAAGGGACTGTCACATGGGGCAGCCGTGATGCTCCAGCATTCCCGTGCACGGGGCCAGCCCTTGGGGACCCATGGAAGACCCCGCAGCAATAGCTCACTGTCCTCCATGGGCACAGCAAAACAGCGACAGGACATGTTCATGGGGCAGCCAGAAACCCCCCAGCCCTCCCAGTCCTGTTGCCTGGATTATGGGCGACAGATCCCGGCCCCTTCCACATCTCTGGGGGTAAAAACACGAAGTGCCAGGGCCCGACCCAGCTCTACCTGTCCCTTCTCGGCGTGTGCATGGTGCTCTGTCCATTGGGCAGAGGGTGATGGGAAATGGGAGGTGAGACCTTGGCGGCCGAAAACGAGGTAGAGTTGGAGGTGTTGGTGGTGAGGTCGAGACCTTCTTGCTTAATGCTGTCCTCGACGGGCTGGGTGGCCGTGACCTCCTTCCAGAGCTGCTGGAGGTCCGAGGGACACACAGCTACGGCGTGGGGAGAAAGTGCCTGCTGTCAGCGGGGAGAAGGAGCAGCACCCACTGGCACCCACGCACCAGGCTGGCTCAGGACCCCACGGGCTCCTTCCCTGCCCGGCCGGTGCAGCTTTGCTCCCTGAAGCTCAGGCAGCCCCGCACGGACTGTGCACCGGGAAATCATGGCCTGAAGCTGGGCACAGCCCTCTGTGCCCGCAGCCGGGCAGGAGCGGCTGCACAGCCCCATCGGGAAGCCCAAAACAAGCCACCTGCAGCACCCACGGAGCCCTGCAGAGCTGCCCTCGCAGGGGAGGAGACCCCAGCCCCCTGCACCCTGGCACCCCCCTGCAAAAGGAAGCTGGGGGCCCGATCCTGCGCACAACCCGGCCCAAA
>NW_010550179.1:0-5605 GCF_000687285.1 Phaethon lepturus | reverse complement strand
AGAACCGAGCCCTGGGGAACACCGCTTGTTTTATTTGGTATCAAAACTGGCTTGTCAACATTAGGACATTAGTTTTGTACCTATAACTATACCAAGTGGTAATTTCCTTAATAAGAAAGCTTCCAACAATAAAATATCTGTAAGTTCTTGTTGACTTTTCTTTTTTAAAGTTCATAATATTAGTTTTACTTTTTCTTTGAGTGTAATAAAAAGTACTGTGTGTTAGATATTTTGTAGTTCTCATCTTTTTTTCTTTTCCAAAAGAGGAAGTGTGGACAACTGTGTGCCCTTATGCCATATCTTAGTATGGGAAATACATAGTGCTTTTATTGCTTCAGGAAGTTTTTGTACTTTGTTATCAAATCATTTCATAATGCCTACTACTTTTGAAAAATAACCATTTCAGCTCTCCATCTCTTCCTCTAATACGATTGTATTGCCATCAGCAACGTTATAATAAAGTGCAGTCAGGCTAAACTAGCTGTAGCTGGATTACTGTCCTGTGTGTACTGCAAATTCACTGTCTCAGTCAGTCATGCTTCAATCTGATTAGGCAACAAGTATATTGGATAGTATTGAAACAGGACTGTAAAGTGGAAAGGAAAAAGAAAAGCCATAAAGGAAGAAATTGCAGAGTAATATAATAGAGAAAAGATGCATTGCAATGTTGAAGTCAGATTTGACCTGTTAGCTCCAGACGTGCAAATTTATTTCTAGCTTTATTTTAGTATCTCTGGTACCCAGTATGCTTCAACCACACCTGATCCTAAAGGAGATGCCCAATCTGAATGTTTCACAACTTCCATGCTGAAAGGACATAGAAGATGCAAAATTCTTCTGAAACAGAGGTGTCTTTTTAGATACAAGCAATGTTAGCAAGCCTATGTCGTGTGCATAGCAGTGGAGCTATAGGTCCATTCTCATTCCTAAGTTGTCCAAATACCTAGCTCAGGGAGAAAGCAAGCCACTGAAAGATGATGACTCTGACAATAACTGTCATCCCAGAATTCAGCTGTTCATCATTCAGTCTAGCTGTTCTCCTTAAGAGTAGTGCTTTTCTGTAGGTCTGCTGGGAGCATCTGTTTGAAAGCTGGCTTTGGAGCCCTATTTCCTGGGACTGTCTGATGAGTATGTGTTATATGGCCCAATGGATTTATGAACATTTCAGTATGTGGCTCACATGCTTTAGGCCTATCCTATAAAGTGGTAGCCGCACAGCTCCAGTGTTGTTCAAGTAATGTAATAGACAGCAAAAGAAGACTTTAACAAACTCTATGGCAAAAATCCTACTACAAGTGGTTCGCTCATTCTTTTTTTGTTCTTCTGAGACAAAAGAGAAAGGAAAAAATCAGTCTTTTTTTTTTTTTTTATAAAAATAGTCATCATATTTGTTCTTAAACCAGTCTTTGGAGGTATAACAGTTCATGAATCATAGAATCATTTAGGTTGGAAAAAACCTTCATCAAGTCCAACCATAAACCTAAACACTGCCAAGTGCACCACTAAACCATGTCCCTAAGCGCCACATCTGCACGTCTTTTAAATACCTTCAGGGATGGTGGCTCAACCACTTTCCTGGGCAGCCTGTTTCAATGCTTAATAAATGTTTCGGTGAAGAAATTTTTCCTGATATCCAATCTAAACCTCCCCTGGTGCAACTTGAGGTCATTTCCTGTTGTCCTATTACTTATTACTTGGGAGAAGAGACTGACATCCACCTCTCTACAGCCTCCTTCCAAGTAGTTGCAGAAAGTGATAAAGCTTCCCCTGAGCCTCCTTTTCTCCAGAATAAAAAAACCCATCAGTTCCCTCAGCCGCTCCTCATCAGACTTGTGCTGTAGAGTCTTCACCAGCTATGTTGCTCTTTGGATGCCCTCTAGCACCTCAATATCTTTCTTTTAGTGAGGTGCCCAAAAGCAAACATGGTATTTGAAGATGCGGCCTCACCAGTGCCTGTTGATAACAGTTAGGTTTGCTTTTTTCTAGACTAGTGTTTACCTTTTCTAAATGCAGAAAAATAGATATTCTACAAACCTTATTGTGGATTTTACCATGCCTCTTCTGTGGTTGGAGAAAGAGTATAATAACACAGATTAGCAAAGATACTTATTTCAGCTCTTTTTTTTTTTCCCTTCAGCTACTGGGTTCCCTCCCTCCCTTTCTCCCTCCCTTCCTTTCTCCCTCTTTAGGGAAGTTTGCTTTCTTTAATTTCTCATATGGGAAAGTCAGAGCTGGGCTATTTCAAGGTAACTGTAATAGCTCAGTAATTTACAGGGTTCTTGGGTGACAGGAGTCAAGACTGAGATACTAGCAGAGTTTGTGTTTTTCAGCCAAGAAGTCAGACTTAGCATAAGATGTTTCATACGTCCAGTTAACCTGTTATCTGTTGCTTTTGTAACTTGGTTTAAATTCTTAGTATAGATTCTCAACAATGTATTGCATTAATATGCATCGACAGGTAACGTTGTATGTTTTTCTCCTCTAGTAAGACTATTTTAATCTCAGCAATTCACCATTACCAGCACAACACTTTTTTTCTTGATCCAGTATTTGGGAGGCACAGAGTGAAGAATGCAGAATAGTCTAGTGAATTTTTTCTGCACCATGAATAAGAAATATTCTTAAAATCTGCAAAAATGACTAAGATCGCAGAAGTTTGTAAGCATTGACATATGTGGCAACTTACGAATTGGTATTTCAGTTCATGATTTAGAATGTGAGTGAAGCTGTATAAAGACCAGGCTAGGGAGGGTTTTCTGTGTGTGCTTTAAGATTACATATGAACATCAGTATTTCTGTAAGTAAAAAAAGATGAACTTTTAAACAACTTTCTACAGGAGAAAAACAACACTGTGATGTGATTTTGTGATGTACTTTGCTGTCATTGAATTAATTTATTCACTAAACTAATTTCATTTATCTATTTCCTTTATTTCTTTGGTTATTGAAAAATCCATTTTCTGTTTTGCATGGTAACAGAAGAATCCTTGCTGAAGTCCAAAACAGAAGTACAGTGTAGAATCAGATTGAATATATTAAGTTGTTTAATATAAGCAAAATTCCTATCACTGTACTTTAATAGTGATGTAGTTCAAAGGCCTGAAATCAGAAAGTTGCTGTTCCAGGGTGGGTGCTCACCTGTATTGTAACAGAGAAATTCAGGAATGACAGAGGAGCATTAAGGTGTGCTGTTATTCAGTGACTGATGAGACTAAGCTTTGGAACACTCCACACATCTGTCTTTTAAATTTCCTTAATCATGTGTTTGCATTTTGGCTTTTTTAAGAATAAGACCAGAATGGAACCTCTCCAGCACGTCAGCTATGAAAACTTTTATCATGTTTGATCAATAAAAGAGCAAGCTAAATGTAGAAATTTTGATAGTTTTTGCTCATTGTTTTGGAAAATACATTTAATTCCGTTTAGGAGACATCATTTTACCCAGAATTATTTTTGAATTGATTTTGGTTAAACAGCTTATGAGCATTAATTTTACGCATTTTTTCCTATTCTTCCTAGTAATGATTCAGCTGTCAGTCAGGTTTTTGCAGCCAAGATTTGTCTATGAAATCTGTTTATTTTCATCTTTAAGGAGGGTTCTTGATTGATATGCAAATATGTGAAGTATTGGCACTTCTTCCTTGGCTTGGTTCTAGTAAACTTTCAAATTTCTTTTTTGCATCTCTTTATCTGTGTATGCATGGTATTAGAAGTCTGTGTATAGGGAATAGTAATTTAGGATTGTGCGTGATACGAATGACGTGTAGAAAGAGAATGTCAGCACAGTCTTCTGTTTCAATCTTTGCCTGCCACTTGTTCTGAAACACTGTTGTGTATCCGTATGCATTGCTTTCCCATAAGTCCTTGTGGCAGACCAGAGATGGCTGTGAACTAAAATTCTCTCTCTGAACAATTTCAAAATTTAGAAAAGCTGAGCTAATAAAACTGTTTGTGTAATAGCACAAATAAGCTCTCATATCTTCACATTCCTGTGCTTCAAAATTTTTTTAAGTTACTGTATTTTTTCCATGTTGCTCCCTGCATCTGCTATGGGTTCTTTTTTGTCTGTGTTCAAGTCCCCTCCAAGAGCTCTTCACCGCTGTGCTAAATTTCTTTGTTGAGTTATCAAGCATTTACATGCACATGCAGGCATGGAAAAGCAATAAGATAAATAAAATGAGTATTTACTTTTTGTTGTTGTTTTAAGATTTGCCTCAAGATAAGAATTTTCTATAACTTTAACTGTCTTGGTGCAGAGACCATCTCCTCCTGAGTACTGTGTTAGCACCTAAAAGGTTATTTTGGTACTAAAGTAAACAGACTGCAGGAAAGTAGTTTAGTGTTCAAATGTTTCATTCACCCAGGTGATCCTGCTGAGGATAGTTGGTGCATGTGCCCATGCCGAGATGCTATCATTTGCCATGCCCCAGCTGAGGAGAATTCTTACTGATAGATACCACTACTCAGGGAAAATCTATTCTCTCACTCACATATGTGCTAATGATAGATATATATCCTAGTTTTAGAATTTGGTTTTCACTTTGGTATTAACAATTTGTTTGTCAGTGGAAAGAGACCAAAAACAGTTGTTCTGGAAGAAATTATTCATACGTAGCTTTCAGAGATGTGTAAGAGTCAGTTTTGATCATTTAGTACAGCAGTTACACAGTACATATCCTAAAATAAAAACAGCTTTTATTAAAGCTTCACAAAGAATAAATAATTTTAATAACTGTTGACCTCTGTAGCTATTGTGATAAGGTTTCTACCAAGGAGAAGCCCCATCTTTCTGCACCAGCACAGCATGAATGTTGTAACAGAGGCTGCTAAGAGAGTACCTCACTCTGGATTCATTCTGTGAGACAAATGTTGGCCCTCTGAGGCAGAGGCTAGTATAACCCGGTGCTGCAAATGCTGTTTGTGTTTTCATTGTCTCTGGTACCACACTCTGGATGTAACAGACCATTGTCAGGAGGAAATGGAGAAGGGAAGAAACTACTTCATTTAAGAATTAATAGTGCGTTAGATGAACTTTTTACTTTGCAATTATGAAGGTAGCTTGATTTGGAAATTAATACTTGTTTGATAACTGCATTTAGCCCTTGTAACAAATTGCATCTCCATGTTTGTTTTCACAAATAAGCCAAGTATAGACCTACATGCCAGATGATTATCAATCTCAATATTGGTACAGTTGTCAGTGGCAGGGTCCCTGGCTGAAGCTATGGTAAAGCTGAGGCAGACTTGTGTGGAGAACCGTGATAGCACCTGATTGTCCCTTGGCTTGCTTCTCTCTAGTGTCATCAGCCCATTGTATACATGCCTCCACTAACAGTGTATCTTCAACTCACTTGAAAGAAGAAGGACCCACCTGCCATCTTCATTAAAGTGCTTCTGTTTCCTTGACCTAAAACACTAGAAATTAGCTATGGAGGCATAAGCAGATGAAGAGAGAGAACAACAGGTAAAGAGTTTCCTGGAAACCTTAGTTAGCTAAAGCCATTATACTCAGAAGCAGCAAAGAAAGGAAGTACTGAGGGCTTTGTTTTTTATGATCTGACACAATGAGTGCAGTATTCCTAAGGGCTTGTGTGTGCATTTAGAG
>NW_010550178.1:0-1910 GCF_000687285.1 Phaethon lepturus | reverse complement strand
GGTGTTCTGCGGGCGGGTGCTGGGCATGGTCAACACTGAGGACGTCAACGCCATCATCCTGGCCCAGAAAAACATGTGAGTCCCGGGACAACTGGCCCATGGGGACCCCAGTACTGGCACCGGGAGCCTCCCGGGATCTTTGCCGAGCTCCGTCTGCTTCCTCCGCGCAGGCTGGATCGATTCGAGAAAACCAATGAGATGCTGCTCAACTTCAACAACCTCTCCAGTGTCCGCATGCAGCAGATGAACGAGCGTTTCCTCCACCACACCAAGACGCTGGTGGAAATGAAGAAGGATCTGGACAGCATCTTCCGGAGGATCCGGTAGGCAACGGGAACGGGGATGGGAACATTGCTGCCGGCAGGGAGGGAGACAGCGTGGAGAGTGCAGGGTGGCTTGTCGAGGTCTGGGTGGGCTGTGGGAGCATGAAAGCGGGACACAAGTAGGAGCTTGGGGTAGTATTGAAAGTAAAAATAGTTGGCGAGGTGAAAGTGTGCAGGCAAGCAAGGCATGGAGGTAGCAGGAGAGGAGCTGTGGGGGCTGGAGCTTGAGGATTCCTCAATTCTGCTCCAGCTGGGATGGTCTGTGCTCCCTCAGGGCAGCAGGAGGGACGTGGCGCTGGCGCTGCTCGGGACAGTTACGAAATGCGGGACTCGGGGAAACACCCAATGTGCTGAGAGGGGCCAAGGGAGCGCTTGGGGGCCAGGGAGAGAGCCCCTCGGCCCGAAGAATCCCCTGGGATTCATTTGCGTTGTCCGTAAATGCTGGAGAGCGGCAGCTCAGCTCTGGGTCTCTCCGCTTCCCCGTGCACTTAGCTCGCTCTCTCCTCCCCTAGGACGCTGAAAGGGAAGCTGGCGAAGCAGTACCCGGAGGCTTTCAGCAGTGAGTGATTCCTTCCGACATGTGGATTTTCCGTCGGTTTTCTTCCCAGGCTGAGTTCCCTTTTCCCAAGAACATGTGAGGCGACTCTGGGGAGTCGGGAGAAGCTAACGAGATGTCCAGGAGTGCATTGGCGCGTGGCTGCTGCGCTAAAAGCCTGAAAAGCTGCTTGGTTATATTAAATGCAGTTACAAGAAGTTACAAATGGCTAATAATTCATGTGACAATGTTTTTTTATTGATTACTGCTACAAGCAGACAATATTTAGAATTAGAAATTGTTCTGCTGGGGTGTCTTTTGTATCTGGCATTGCACCAGCTGTGCCTCATTTCGTGTGGCCGCAGCAGCAAAACTAACATTTGCATCTTCCCTTCCAGACATCCACGAATCTCCCATCCTAGAAGACGATGATGACTTCGACCCCGTCCCGAAAAGCACGACAACCACCATCGCTACCTCTGAGCAGAGCACGGAGTCCTGCGACACGAGCCCTGACATCATCTCTCCCACCATGAGTCAGGATTTTGAGGATTTATCCCAAGGCCAGTACGATTTACCGGCCGTGAATGGACAGAGTCTCACAGATGAAGACACGGCCAACGACCTGGACTAGGTGTGCGGGTCCTGCGCTGCTGCTGCTCACCCCCGGAGAACTTTCTATCCTGTATTTATATTTGTGTGTTTCTTTTTTCGGGAAGAGGGAAGCGAAGGCTGGGAGCAGCGATGGCTGCGTGAAGAAGGGTGCCCTTCTGCCTCTAAACTGCCACCGTAGTGTAAACCCCGCGATTCGCTTCGGGGTGAATAAGTAAAACGTGGGTTTGAAAACACCTCTAGTCCTTTCTTGTTTGTGCGGTCAGGAGAGCGGCAAGACTCCACCTTTGCCGTAGACTTTGGCGCAGAAGAGCCGGTTGGGGGCACGGGTGTTTTTTCTTAAGGAACGCTGTCTTTGAGGCTCGCGTGGGCACGCTCCAGCTTTCCTGCGGGTCTGTCCGTGCCGCTCATGGACTCGTGCTGGCTGCCTCCCCACAGCC
>NW_010550177.1:773-36639 GCF_000687285.1 Phaethon lepturus | reverse complement strand
TCTCCAGCCACTCCTATGTACACTATGTACACTCCATGTACACTTTAGTGTACATGGTTCACTAAATTTTCCATCAAAATGGGCTTTGGGAGAAAGCTGGAATTGTAATTGCATGCTTTCTTAATGGAGATCCCCTATGCTAGATTATGGGTGCAAATTTCCCTAGAAAAACTTGTTCCTCTCAACAGCAGTGGCGAAGTCCATTTCCATTGTCTCAAAAAACAGCTGAAAATTTCTAGAAAACCCAACTTTGTTTTCAGCCTGAATCTTACTATGAATTGGGACTCCAAGGGTCAACCTGACTGTCCAGCTATAATATTATTAGTGATAAAGGGGATGTGTAATTCACTCAAGAATCATTTTCTAGGACACTTCCCACCACTTCAACACTAACAAAAAAAGGAGATAAGCCCAGGCAGAGAGCATTTCTTCTGCCTGGTATCTGCAGCCACCATAATGCCAAGCGAGTGCTTTGCAAGTGGCATCAGTCTTGGCACTGCCAGGCTGGGTAGAATTAGTCAGGATTTTGCAGGTTTTTTCTTTTATCTGTGGAAAGTCAGCTTCCTACATTACATAGCTGATCTGAGCAAAACAAAGGTCTGCCTGCATTGGAAGGGAGCGCAATGGAGACATTCATTTCCCCAGAATAGGTAGTGTAACAAATCAATCCTGACTGCACTGATAAATTGAACTTCAAGCTTGGTGATACTGCTTTTCAGGTCTAATCCAGTGTAAGACACAGCAGGAAGGAAAGGCAAAAGCACTCGTTAGCATTTCATTCCACAAGGAGCTGCTCCCCGAGCCGGAGAGAAAAAAATAAAGGTTATCTTTTTCCCTTCTCTTTCAGCACAGTATTGCAACTATTTTTGAGGAAGGTGACATGGGGTGCGGGGGCGTGCGTGCAGATAGCAAGGTGCAGAAGAACCACCCAGCATCGCCGGCTTCTTCCCAAGCCCCAAACCTCAGGACAGGATTGTAACTTGAGCTCCTGGGTGCCAGTGAGAAAGAAGTGTTGCTTATGGGCAAAACCTGGCTCACAGCAGCATGGGGACCATACAGCAGCAAGGCTCAGGTATGCAAAGGGAAGAGGAGCTGGCAGGCTGGGCTTCGGGAGGCTGAGGTTCAGATCAAATCTTGACTGCGGAGCCTCAGGCTGAACAGAGACAGATAACTGCCCTGGGCACAGCAGAAGTACTTCTTTTTTCTAAGTAGACAGCAAGTCCTGCTCTCTGGGTCGCACAGCAGGCGGCTCCCTGGGGACCTGATCTTCATTGCCTCAGCACCATGGCACTGTAAATAATAACAAAGGAGATTTTTGCCCTTAACTTTTCTGAATCTGGATGTAAATGTCACACCTGTGGGAAACTCCAGTTTTTCACAGCTCTTCCACCCTGGAGTACAGGGTCACATTCAGCCAGAGTCTAGCAGGACTGATGTTGGGAGAAAAGTCTTCCAGTCCTCTGTGTTTGGGCAGAAAGCTTGAAATATTGGCCTGAAAAGCTCACAAAGGAAATAAAAAAGGACTTAAGGTTTGCAAATTTTGAAATCACATTGTTTTAATTGAGTCTCCTGGTGGGGTTGCAGGGCTGGAGAGGGAGTGAGCAAGGACTGGTAGACACTTGGGTTCAGCAGTGGCTTTGACTCCATGTTCCCGTGCTGTCTCTTCATTCCCACCACTGCCCTGTGCAAAGGTCTGTGCTGCTGAGACACCTCACACTTGCTCTGCTCAGCTGCCAGCCTTTGGGTACCGCCAGCCCCAGGAAGCAGGCTTTTCTTTCCAAAAGCAGTCCTCATTTTTGTATCTCCGGTGCGATGACAACTTCGTCTTTAGAGGTCCCTTTTGTGGGTCATGGAGTTAGGATTACATGTACTGCTTAATAATTAAAACCAAAGCAACCTTATTCCCTCTACACAGGGCATCTCGTGGTATGGTCAAAGTCCACTGGCACAGCTTGGCCAACCATGATAGTGGTTTGTGCAGCAGCCACTTAGATGAATATACTACCTCCCAGCAAAGGATTGTAACAAGCTTTTAGGTTAAGCAGGAGTCTTGTTGGCGCCACTGTAAAACTGGTGAAGAGGAGAGACGTGACCTCAGATAGAGGACTACACTGCAGTGCCTCCACAGCATGTAGCCCTTCAGATTTTAATTGATTGCCCAGAAATAAATACACAGATAGGCAGATACTCAGACCTCAAACCTGTCCCAGCTTGGTATCTCTCCCACCACAGCCAGGTGGTCATTCCTAGCTGTCCAAGGGCAAGAGCCCCATCAGCTTGGGGTGATGTGCCTTGGGGTAACTTGTCCCCAGAGGACAACTCTTTACTTTTTGCGTGAAGCCAGATGTCAGGTCTCTGCCTCAGTTCTTCACTGAGGCCATGACCATTCCAGCCACTCTTGTCATTGCAGTAAGTCTTAACCCCTTTTTGAATCCTGTTAGGCTTTAGAGTAGAGCCTGTCCTGTTGCTGTCTGGTTAGATGCCCCGACCATGCAGAATGCACGCAGCAAGGCCAACAGGTACCTGCTCTACCCCGACTGCACACTAAGCGTGTGCACCAACTATATCCAGGAAGCATGAAATACTTCCAGTTGTGCGTGTGTATCTAGCTGAATATTTTTTCTGCAAAGTGTTGATTAGTTCCTTTCAATTTCATCTCAGTCTCACTGTTACAGTATACCTCATCAGCCAGCTCCTCTTCACACTCCAGCCATTATTTGCTATCCTTATTATTTGCACCTGCCTTTTCCAAAAAGGACCTTTATTAGCAATACTAGTCTCAAGTCGCAGCCCCACTTTTCTTTCATTTCTGCTAGAGCAATACCACCCACTGCAAAGCTCAGCATCTCTGTAAACACTGTGGTTACAAACGAATGCATCCTTCAGCAGCCTCTTAGACCATTTTTTCCACAATGCACATTGTAAATGAGGAGTAATAGATCTTCAGAATTGCCCAGAAAACGTTATTCTGTTAGCAATATAAAAGCCTCACAGTGTCCGAGTAGGTGCCCTTGCCAAAAACATTTTATTGTGAACCAGATAATTCAGTTTGAATTGTACATGCTTTGGTATAATCATTCCAGTAAAGCATTCTTTACAATTCTGTAACAGCAAGTCACATGGCTCAGTAAAGTTTATTGCTGCAAATGCTTAGTGATTCACGGCATGGATGAATTCTGTTTCTTTCCTGGATCAAGTAATCAATAGCAAAATAATCTCCCTGCAATTACATTGCTCTGCATTAAAGAGGTGTGAAGTAAATAAGTACAAAATCTCATCTAAAAAACCGTGTGTACAACATTAAAATGAACTGCCATTTTAAACCGGGTGTCCTGCACCACAGTTTTGCATGCAGCCTGTGGCAGAGCTATGTCCAGCATACTCCTAGCCTTAAATGATTCTTGCTTAGCCCAATTACACACATTGTGCTACAAACCCAGTTGGGACTGATAGATTTTCATCCCAGCATGTCCAACAGAGTCCTGCAGTGAGCACTCTGCACTCACGCAGACCCCCCCAGCCATCCCTGTGGGTGCCAGGGACCATCTTTTTTGGAGAAAAAGCAAGACCTATGCTCTCTCAGTCAACCTTTTCGGTTCTTCCAGTGCTGCTCCTGCACACAGTAAATCAGTGTTTATAACATCCCCCACTGAGCTGAGTGCAAATTAAATCAGGCTAATTTAGTTTGCACCGTCGTGTTCAGTTGCGAGTCACAAAAGCAAAGAGAGGAATGACAGTTGGGACAGGGCACGTGCTTTGTGATGGGAGCTGCTAACAGAGCCTCTTCAGGAGCCCGGCAGGATGGCAGTGCTGTGACACCACTGCTCAGGGGCCCGGCATGTCCCTGCTCCTTCTAACCTGCCCGGCTTCGTAGATCTGAACTCTGTGGCTCCAGTGACACCACAGTAGGCCGCTCACAATAGATGATAGATATTATCACATTATAAACAAATATAAACACAGCTATCTATTTATCTCATTCTAACAGTTTTCTCATAAAAACAGTATGAAAATGATACTGTTTAGAAATAGACTGTTCTGGGGAATAAAGAGCGCACTTTTGTTTTCACTGTTTAATGCCTCCCGACTGGGAACACTGAGGTTTCTCTCTAAATATGCTTATGCTGTTGCACATACATGTAGTAAGCACATAGCTGAGCGTAGGCTCTTGCTCGTATTTGCATTCTCATCCACAGCTCACCTCATTGCTGAATCTCATATGCACTCTAAAAGGATATTTATGAGATTAAGCACCTAAAAAGTCACAAAAAGCCAGAGGGAAGGCTGCCTATGCAAGCTTAATATAACTCCTTCCCACAAAGGCATTAGAGTATGGTCTTTCATTATATGTTCATTCCCATTGGAGTTCTGTTTCATTCAGCGGCTAGACTGGGCTGTGCACTGGAAAAGATATACAATTGTGCTGTCCACAGGAATGCAAAAAAAAAAAAAAAAAAAAAGCAGCAACATCACACAGGAAAAAAAAAAAAAAAAAAAAAAAAAAGCAGCAGCACCTTGTAACAGGCACTTAGAGTAGAAAATTTCCAGGCCAAATAAATGGTAAGAAAGTGAAAAGGGATCCTACAGATAGATGCATCAAGTAACTAGCATGGGGTTTGATGTGAACAGTCCCACTTATAAACATGTTCTTTAATGCTGTTCACAGCTATGCACCCCGTTTCCACTATTTAATTAGCTACAACCTACATGTACCTGCATTGTTTAAAAGTACACACACACTCTCTCTCATCTTGCTTTATAAAAAGTAACTGACAAGTATCTGAATGTTTCACCAGACTGCTCCTGTATCACACGACAGAGACCATCCATTCCCTGCCAATCTCCAGTGACTTAAAAACAATATGGGACCAGTTTACTTCTCACTGTACTGTACTTTTCAATCTGCAGAGAAAACCCACTGCCTTTCTGAAATAAATCTGCAATCATCACACCTCCATCCACAACAAAGAGCTCATCGGTTGGTCAAATCAGCTTAGGTTCACTTCAATGGGGCTATGCTGACTTATAAAAGCAAAAAAGATGGTTTGAATGCTTGCAAATCACCTTTCTAAGTCATGGCTAGGGAAGAGTATTCATTCAGATAATCCTCACCCCTTCTTCCCCACAAGCACACAGACTCCTGCGCTCTACCATGGGCCTAGCAGCTGCAGAACTGGGATTTCCTCTATTAGGTGACAAGCCACTGAGGGCAGGGGCTGTTTCTCTCCCAGGCTCAACAGCCCCATCACCAAGCACAGGCTCTGGGCACTACCACTGTGTATGTCATCCTGTAACAACAGGGTAACATCAGCATGAAGTAGGTGACCCCAACGACTCAGTCACTGTGCTCCATGGTGTCACACTGTGCACCCATAGTTGTTGGCATCCAGCAGTCTTTTCTCAGAAGGGTTGTCTGAAGTGAAACAGGACTCAAAACAAATACATTAATTAGCAAAACTTCAATTTGCCAAGTCTGTGGTCATTAGGTCAAGTCTTGAAGGGAAGACTTTTCATAAGAGATAAATCGCAGGGCTGAGCCCAGAGAGTCCAGTGTGCGCAGGAGTGGATACAAGGCAGCCTTCCTCATCCTGGTACAGGCCTGGTTGTCCCCTCTTCCACAGCACTGCTTCAGGAATACAGTGTCATCATCATCCACTGTGAAGTAACGGGGAAAAGTATGTTGAACTCATCCACCCCTGAGAGCATCCTGCGATAGTCACAACTGAACTGGACTATGGGGCATTGGAGATCTCCGGTCTCCAGAAGGAGCAGAAGCCATAATAAAGCACAAGCCTTAGAAGCCTGAAGCTTCTTGTTGTTTCTAAACTATCTTTAAGTGATCAGGTAAAGATCTTTTATCATCTCTATTAAAAAAGCATTTTTTAATGCTACAGAACAAGATGTGCAATGAAGCCTCTTGCAATGAAGGAACCTGCATTTGTCAGCCAGGGAACAGGCTTTACCTCAGATTCCCGGAGATATATCCCTTTGCCATCTTGTGTTAAGTTGCGAAAGGCCTCTGCGAAAGAAATAAATGAGAAGCTTTAACTTGATAGCCAAGAGATCAGCACCAGGCAAGACACTGTCTCAGGAAAAACCTCAAAGGCAGAGTTTGTAGGCTATTCACAAGTGCACGAGCTTCTCTTTCTGTTCCTGGAAGACCCCTGAGGGGTGGGACCTGGGGAGCAGCTCAATAAAGTCAGGCATGTTACTGTCTGTCCATCCAGCTGTGAAACCTTGAAATGTAGGTGATCCCAACCTCACCCACTACAGTTTTGAGACATGTGTGAAGTGCCTACAGCACGAGCTCACAGAGTGAGTATCAGCTGTCTCATCATCACAACTGCACTCCCACCAAAGGTATATTTGAAGGCTCTCTTCTTCCTGGGAAATGAGCAGTCTCCACCTGTAATTTGCCTGCCTCCTCCTACAGAAGGCTGGTGCAAACCTGCAGGGAGATAAATCACTCTGATATGTACAACTTAGATGTCTGTAGAAAGTGACTGGTGGAAAGGTAAAGAGCTTCATTTCCTCTATATCTGTCTCTTGCTTTAAATTGATTACTCTGTCTATTCAGAAACCCAATCTTTCTAATTTTGACCTTCTCACTGCCATCTGGAGCAACCTCAGAAGGGCCAGGGCTTAGCTGGGCAACCCAGCTTGCCTGGCAAGCCACATAGTGCCAGCCTCACCTCCCATGATCTCCACTCAAAGCATGAAGCACACAAAGCTCTCAAAGCTGATCTTCAAGTCAGGGTCACCATATCTGATTGCCATCAAATTACAGACTTCACTGCTGAGTGAAATGCCTTCGTAAAAAGAGAAAAAGGAAAAATAGGGAAAATAGAATGAGATGGCAACCCTCAGCTGTAGGCAGCTGAATGTTCACAGCTATGAGTGTGCACACAGCTGTGAGTATGCACAACTGAGTGGTCTTCAGCTCTTCTTCAACAGCTTGGTTTTTCAAACCTCCCCTAAGATTATCAAATATCAGACAGCCCAAACCAGACCACCACATGGAGATATCTCCTCCAAACCTGAAGGAGTTTCCCCTATACTCACAGTCCTGCCAGAGTTGGAATAAGTACACATGGGCATCCATCACTCATGAGTGAATGAGGGTAATAACAGCAGCTGTGTTTAAGAGCAATACTCCACAAGAGGGTGGGAAAGGAGATGAAAAAGAAAATCCAAAGGAAGCTCATGCAGAAAGCATCAGTCCCAATGTCAAGCAGAATTTACAAGGAGTAAAAGTATTTTCTACTCATGGCCTGGGATTTTTGTTTGCTTTAGCAGAGTTCCATCTGGGTTTCTCACTGTGCTTTCACTGACTCAGATGAACTGGGTAAACCACATGCCAAAAAGAGGAGTGATATTTAAGCTGTAAACCTGCGAAAGACTGAGCACCAGCCCCCACACAAAGCTCAGGAACAGCAGCGAAGTATTTAGACCCATGTGTATGGTCTTCCATTTCTAGTTCAAGCTTCAGACATTATATTAGCGAAGTCTGGCACTAGTATTGCCTCTGTGCAAGTCCCACACTTCCAGGTTCAGTCCCTCAGCTGTCATCTTCAGCAGAGATAGCAATTTAATACGAGCTAGATCTGGCCTCCCGCATGTATCTGCACAACCCCACACAGTCTTCTAAAATTACATTAGCAACGAACAGGAAGAGATTTAAAAACTGGGTGTAAAATAGACAGACACTTCTGTTTCAGAGAACTATCAGTATGAGACCACACTGGGCCAAAGGTTAAGTAGCCCATCCCACAGCTAAATAATTTTCAGATATGTTTACACAGCTAGAGGGAAGCAGAGATGGCTAAGACCATGCAGCCTGTTATATTTTCCACTCCTCCTGGGTGCTACCTACAATTCTCAAGATGTTTCCCAGCCCTGGGCTTTTTCCAGCCTTTAGGAGGAAAAGGATGAGACTTGCCAAGATGTGCTGTGGGCTCACCTGTCTCCTGTACAGCTGCATGCAGTTCCATGAGGTCAAGCTTTCCTGATCTGCTAGTGCCTCTTTTCTGGAAAACTTCCTGGAGGGGAATATATTTTTAAACAAAACAAACCCCCAAAAAACAACAGACAACACCAAAGAGATTGTGAGCAGGGAGATACTGCAAGGGGACAGAGAAAATATTGTTATACCAAATAGAAAAGCAGCCTTTTCCACAAGACCCTGAATTCCTGGATACTTAGTGGGCCAGAGGCATTCAGCTTTGTGGGAGAATTAAGGTCAGAACATCTCAATTAAATGTCAGAGAGCACCCATTACATAAAAAAGCCCAAACAAACCAAAACCTCATAGCCACTGTAACATTCCCACAATTATAATATGAGGATAATGATTTCTTAGCCCACAAGCCTATCTATAGGCTTGATCCTCCTCCCACTAAAGTCAATGGAAACCTGGATGGTGATTTCAGAGGCAGCAGGATTAAACCCTTTCCCAAACCAATAACAGTTCAGTTGTGACAGAATGGAATTACAGAGGGTAAGAACTTCAATAAGCAGGGCCATGTCCTAGTGGTATAGAAATCACAGTAACACCCAGTCCGCCCTAAATAATAATGCACCAGTCAAGTATAATTTGAGTCAGAAGTATCACTCATGCCAAGGATACACCCAGGAGTGCCAAGATGACCCGGCAGGCATCCAGACTGAAACTCAGGTGAAAACTCTGGAAATCTGGAGAGACACAAAAAAAAGGGGGGGGCGGGGTGCGGGGAGATTGTTTTGAGGAGTCGTTGAACATCTCCCAGGAAAATGGACTCTCTCAAAATTCCCCTTCCCTTGAGGTGGCTCAGGCCCCAAAACGTTTGTGAAACTTTACATCCACTTGAGCAAACATATAATTTATGATAATAAAAATGAGGCAACAGGATGGATTCTACTAGTCTCAGAAAGTCCAATATGACCTCCCTCCAGGCATGTAACACAGAATGAAATATAGTGCACTATCTCCGGCTATTAGAAAAAATGGAAGGAAAAAGACACCCAAAGCTGTAATCCCAAACAGAATTTACTGCATGACCTTGAGCAAAGTTACTTGACCCTGAAGAGCTCTGGGGAGCAGCACTGCAGATTAATTGAAACCCTTGTGCTAAGCATCTCTCTCTCTCTGTTTCACAGACTTTCTGTTAATACCTAATTAAAATTCACCTTTAAAAAGGCATCACTGAAAACATGATGCTGCAAAGCTTAGCATTCCTGGTTCATACCTAAGTTACATAAAGAGTAAGAGAAATAGACTTTAATCTCACTCCAAATCATCATTATAGATTGTCTGTAGAGTTCCACTGATCAAGGGACAGAACCATACTCACCAATCCCTTCTCTGCAGAAAGTGAAGATATTTTAATCTTGTAATAGCCCTGTTTAGTAAATACGAACGTAGTACTGTAAAGTTTTTAAATTCATGTCTTAAAATTGATCATTTATGAAAAATAAAGACTCTCTGTTCAACATGGTCTTCTCACAGATAAGACAGTGCCTGGTGGGTTACTTTGCAAAGACAGAAAAGCTATCCTGGACTACCTTCATAGAAAAAGGAGCAATGTCAAATTCAGCTTAAGTGGAAAAACATCACATCAGTCTTTTTTTCATCTTCTTTGTCACCTATAATGGCTGGATGGTATATTTGCTGTGTTGCATGTTGGTTGTTACGAGTGAAGAGACTGGGAAGGAAAACTGGATTCATCATTATATCTGTAACTTTGTTGTTGTTGTTGTTGTTCAGAGAAAGCAGCCACTGTAATACCTTGCTGCTGTCCAGATAGCGTTATTTGTAACTAGGGACCAAACTATGAGCTCGAGGAGTGCTCTGGGCTGCCACTGGCAGAGTGGATGTCAGAGTCCTCACGAGAGAGACAACCTGAGGGCTCACCTGGTTTTCACAAGTGTAAGTTACACAGGCTACCCGCATCTCCATCCTGTCTCCCAAACACAAACATGGCACGGAGCAGCCCTATGCATGCAGAGCAGGGAAGCGGAAATAGGAATAGCAGGCATGAACCAGGCACATCAAGGTAAAGACAAGACCCCCTTCCACCGCATAACTGCCTACAGACCAGGCTAATTTTCTACACCTTCTAGTAGTGGCACTGCTGAGAATGCGGCAGTGGCACAAGGTGAAATGAGATACAGTTTCAGAAGTGAGGCTGAGGTCAAGCTGGGTTTTGGAGGTCAAATTCAGAGTCTGCATCCACACACAGTATCTACGTTTGCTCTTCCCTCTCATTCTTTCAGTTGTTGAAATTCAAACTAGATTATTTTTGCTTATAAAATTTCTACCATGTTGATTTACACCCCAGCAAATCCTTTCTCTCTGGAAATCTAACCTCGCATCAGAAGAGTCACTTCAGTCAAATCCAAGCCAGTTTCTCTTCCCAGAATTCACAAAACAGATACAGGAGTTGAGGCTTTTCTCTAAGAGGGTTTGTTTTACAAAAACATTATTTCTCAGCACTTATTTCTCCAAGATATATTATTCAGGATCCTCTGGAGCTGAACAACATTTATTTCAGGATTCTGTGATATGGAAGAGAATTTTTTTTTAAGTATTAAATCACTTTTCTCCCTCTTTCGTTTTCCCAGCATGTCTCATCTTCATTCTCTACTTTTCTGGCCCTACTCCAGACACTGGGAAAATCAATAGAAAAGACTCCCTTTGAGTATGACAAGATTCTGAGCCTGCAAGAGGTGCAGTCTTCCCCAGGCTAAGTTCTTAGGGCTCCACACAGATCAATGCAGTACTGCAGATTTACACTGAGGATCCAGACTGTTAACCTTTCAGCCCTGCTGCCAGCTGTCCCACCAAGCACACCGTCAAAAGACCTGCTTCAAACATTTCCCTTTTATCACTTACAAACAAAAAAAAAGATGGAAACTCTTGAATATCTCCTCCCCAAACTTTTCAAAGCAGAGACTTTCCCTCCTCCTTGTTATACTAATGTTTACAAGTTTTTTATAAACTGTGACATTTGTTTGTTTGGAGGATTTTTTTTTAAATGTTGCACTTCAAAAATAAAAGCCTGTTTTCAGATCATTGAGGCATGCCAGGGAAATGCATTGAGAAATGCTTCTGTGCATATTCAGACCTCCTGACAGCAAAGGACCAGCACCTCACAATACATGGCAATTTCTAGTGAAAGCCACACCATTCTCAAAATCAAAATCTTAAACAAGTGGCAAAAAGTAAAAGCATTGCTTGTTTTTAGTAACAGCTTCCATTAAAATACTGCTATCAAAAGTGCACATGTGTTTTTGTGAAATTGTGTTTGCCAAATACAGGGTATGCTGCTAAATAAACAGAGCGACCTTTTCTGAAAGGTGAAACACACGCAATCCCTCACCATAGCTAGTGGGATCCCTGAATGTCAACTCTGTCCCAAATCAGGCCAGAGAGACCATTAAAAAGAATCTTTCACAATAAGGATCATATTTCACTAGGAAAATTAGTGAAAAAGGAGATGATGGGACACCTGGAACATAGTTCACCTCTCAAAGCAAGTTAGCTGCCATCAAACTGTGATGAAGGATGTATGAGACAAGTGTCAATACTTCAGGGGGTGTTCTTTAATAGGTGACTTTCCCCAATGAGTATAAGAACACCCTAAAGGGTAGGATGGATCAACACACCCCGCACTTTGTCCCCAATACAGGCAATAGGAATTAACGTTTAGGGAGAGCACATGAGCCTGATCAGCTTCTGCAGTCCATTCTCTTGTTCCCCTGGTACTCACACCTGTTAGAAAAGGGATCTTAACAGTACATCCCTGCCTAGTCCTTTAGTATCTGTTTATGGACCTGCTGCCCACCAGTTTGCCAATATCTTTTGAGCCTGTTGATACTGTCACATCCACAAAGTCCTGTGGCATTACGTTCTAGGCATTCACATCCTGATGTGTAGAGAAGTATGGCTGTCTCAATGCTAACATATTCCTACGCTTTGCAGTTAAATCTGCTACATGGAATCAGCACTGCAGACACAGCTCAACTTCCTATGGCCCCCCTCTGTTCCCCACACTTCCATATCCAGACCTCCCTTGAACATCCACGTACTTTTACTTTCACAGAGCTACCTAATAGCTCTGGAGGAGTTTACTCTGGCAGCTCATGCACACACTTACCTGTTCAAAATCCTTTGTGAAGAAATCCTCCCAAATCTTGCCTTCATACCTATCAACAATTTCCTTTAAGATAATAAAATATATATATAAAAAAATCATTAACTCCAGGAAGAAAAATGTCACCGTCCAAGAAAGCAAAGATGCTTTCCCAGAACTGCACTCTCATCCTCTGCCCTTCCACCTTCTCTCCACCACTGCAATCAGTGCTACATCACTAACACAGCTCACTGCTAAGACAGCATTTCTATGAGGTGGGGAGTTATTTCTTGGAAAGAAATGCTCAGTTAACACACAGTGGGGAGAAACATTTCCCTCCCACCAAGCTGTGTAACAACAAAAGATGGGGCTCACTCCATGCCAAGAAGAGAGAGAAGGCTGTCTGTCCTCCTTTGTACAGGAGAACAGAGGGGATGAAAGAAGGAATGGCCCTGTTTATGGAACAGACTATGCTATAAACTCCCTTGCATAGGTTGCAGATGTGCATGCACCGCCACTGAGCTCAGTTATTTTGAAAATAACCTATAGACCACTGCATGGGAACAGTACTGCTGTCCCCATGATGTCTTTAAAACTGTTAAGGCATGAAACGAGCAGGAAGAAGTGCAAGAATGGACCAGGAGTCTCCAAAAAGTCATGAATAGGAAAGACTGCAGAGCACGTAAGATGGTGTCACTAAAAGAAGTGCAAAAGTTGCAAAAAGGCAACTAACAAAGGCATCCAAAAATTTGCCTGTCCACCACATTTGACTGCATCTGTCCACATGGTGCAAGGGACTCTGCCTGCAAACCCAAACTGCCCTTTCAAAAGTGCTGCAACACAAGCACTCACATTCTCACTCAGCTTCTCCATAGGGCAGAGAGACAGGAAAAACCCAACACCTGGAGCTGAAGACTGAACCACAGACCCCCACTCCCCTCATACTCACTCACCTTACAGAGGGTGAAACTGGGGTTCCCACCCATTTCCCTGGAGATGCAAAAAAGCAGACACATTAAGGATGTATCACAGAGTTGTGTGTGTCATCACAGGTGGCATCCCCCATCCCCAGAAGGGGCCCCAATCTGCTGTTGCAGCATATGTTTTTTTTTTTCCCCACAGTGTTACAGCTGCAGTAAGGGAAGCCCTCATGCCCATACAGCTCCCCAGGGGCTGCCGGCATCTGAAGTGTCCAAAGCACCATTTCTGCACAAGCAACCATCCTAGCATCACCAGCAGGGTCTCCTGGCAAACCGATGTTGCATTAAAAACTGTTGTCCTTCTCCAGTCTCTAACATGACATGCTGCAAGAATCCCTTGTGTAGGCCTAGGTCAACACTTCTTGAAAGGATAAGGCCAAAAGCAGTGCTTCATCCACTGAGCATCCTATGCTGGGAGAGACCCACAGCCAGCCTCTCCAAAAGAGATTGTGCTGCCTTTTGCATGGTAAAGTCTTTATGTTGCCCCCATTAGACTCAAAAGACCAGACCATCCCACCATCCCAGAGAATTAGGTGCTGTCAGACGGGCAGCAGCTTCTCACCGAAGAACATGCTTCCTGGAGAAGACCCGCAGAATGAATTTAGACTCCTGCTGAGGCTCCAAGGTGGATGGGACAATCACATAGACACCAGGCTCCAGGTGGAAGTCATGAGTCACTTCCCGCTCATCGAGGAAGACCTGGTGCTTGTTCACAGGCTGATGGTGGGTGAAGAAAGCTGGGGGCAGCTTTCTGTTGCTTTCCTGGTACTGTTAAGGGAAGAAACAGAAGCAAATGTGTTCTGAACAAGTGGACAAAAGCATGTGGAGAATTCACAGGCATGGTATAGAGAGCCTGCCTTCACACCTCAGATTTTTTTTACAGCACGAGCAGATAACTTCACAGAATCACAGAATCACTAAGGTTGGAAAGGACCTTCAAGATTGTCAAGTCCAATCATTAATCCAGCACCACCATGTCCCCTAAACCATGTCTTGAAGCACCACATCCACACATTTTTTGAACACTTCCAGAGATGGCGATTCCACCACCTCCCTGGGCAGCCTGTTCCAATGCTTGACCACCCTCTCAGTGAAGAAATTTTTCCTAATATCCAATCTAAACCTCCCCTGGCGTAACTTGAGGCCATTTCCTCTTCTCCTATCGCTGGTTACTTGGGAGAAGAGACCAACACCCACATCACCACAACCCCCTTTCAGGTAGTTGTAGAGAGCGAGAAGGTCTCTCTTCAACCTCCTTTTCTGCAGACTGAACAACCCCAGTTCCCTCAGCCGCTCCTCACAAGACTTGTGCTCCAGATCCCCCACAAGCTTCGTTGCCCTTCTCTGGACACGCTCCAGCACCTCAGCATCCTTCTTGTAGTGAGAGGCCCAAAACTGAACACAGTATTTGAGGTGCGGCCTCACCAGTGCCGAGTACAGGGGCACGATCACTTCCCTGCTCCTGCTGGCCACACAATTTCTGATACAGGCCAGGACGCTGTTGGCCTTGATTTTGCTTGAATTCTGACTGAGCTTCTGGCGTTTTTTAGCATACTGGTAAAGGTCTGCATAAATTCGACATAAAGTGTCTTCTAGCAAATACATGTCCATTGTCTGTCTCTACATGCTTGCTCTTTTCAGGATGTAACTTTTTCTAGCAAGTGCTCCACAGAAATGTGCAGTCATCACTGGACATTAAGAATTTTTTTTTCCTGATGAAGAGATGAACCTTTACCATTTCAAAGTTTTGTCTGCTTTGTCAGCCAGAGCTTTTCCCATTTAGACCAGAACATGTTCTGAAGATTGCATCTTTAAATACGTATTTGCAAAATGTACAAATGTATGCAAGTAGTTATGAACACATGAACGTGGACTGCAAATAAGGTGACTGGGCACCTACCTAATTTGACATGTGAGTTCATCAGTTGTGCCTGCAATTTTATTCCACACATGTAGTTACAAAACTGGTTATCCTGTCCTCATGTTCTCCCCCTCCTGGTCTCCATCCCTCCGTGCAATTCTAATTTGGCTCCATGGCTTCCTCCACTTTGATGACAGAGATGCTAAGGATTTCCCACCTGCAGGAACTGTGTATTTGTCTGCCTCTTTCTACTGCTTGTTCTAACTTAACCAGACGCTGTACTGACATCAAACACAGAAGGCACAGAGGTCATTTCTGATACCGTTGTTTCACAGAATCACAGAATCTTCACTATGAGTGTGGTGAGGCACTGGAGCGGATTGCCCAGAGAAGTTGTGGATAACCCACCCCCGCAAGTGTTTGTAAGTGTTCAAGGCCAGGTTGGACGGGGCTTTGAGCAACCTGGTCTAGTGGAAGGTGTCCCAGCTCATGGCAGTGGGGTTGGAACTAAATGATTTTTAAGGGTATCTTCCAACCTAAACCATTCTATAATTCTGTAACAGGGCCCAAAGGACTCAGTCATCTTCCAGGACATGGTGGTTCTCACCATGCACCACGCCTGCTCAATACTAAAATGACAAAGAACAGGGCTTTCTACAACATTATCAACAATATAAAAGTACTTGCAAGGAACAGCAGCAAGGACCGGGAGGAGAAGCGGTTTCTGTCAACCTAAGCTACTGTAGAAGTCATTTCTATACTGGTAGAAATGGCTGCAGGCAGGAACTGCTCTAGAGACTGTTCTTCACTAGCTAGAACACCCCTCCTGTTCCATAGGTGCGATGCACTTTGTTCCCAGCTTGCCCTTTGTGCTAGGGATCTGGCAGCAGCAGATTTTTCAGAGCATCTGTGATCTGAGCATACTGTAGGAGCAGCCTAATCCCTTAGCCTTGACTTCATGCATGCGTCCTTATCTGCCTGTCACTCTTGGTTCTTACAGATGTTTTGCTCCAGAGGCAATTTTCTGCAATAGGAGGATGGATAAAGTGTTGATCCAGGCAACACTGAATTCGTTTTTAATGCCACTGAGTGCCCAGTACAAAAGCCAAATAAATAAACCTGCTAGCTAAGACCACTGTCATCTTCTGATCTTGGCTGTTCCTCAAAACATTTAGCCATTACTCCACAGCCTCATAGTGGAGATGCTATTCCTCTTTCTTTGACAATATTTTTTCTTACTAATAAAACAATCTTCCTTCTGAAGGGCTCAGGGTTGCTCTTCTCCATGACCCTTATGTTAAATTTAAAGTTTTTATATTCCAGTCAATACTTTGTTGACTGTAGTTCCAGTACCTGAGATGCTTTCAGCTTGCCATCTCTCTGTATTGATCTTGGCAATCGCTACAAACCTGAAATTACAGTCCTGGCTGCCACCATTCCCCCCGGGTGCAGCACAGCAGTGAGCTAGGACCATACTCAGACCCACTCCGCCTGGAAGTTTAACTCACTTGTAACCCTGATGATAGTGCGCAAAATATTTAAGTCAGGAAGGAGTGGCATCTTACTTCATGGTTACCATGCTGCAAATACAGTAACGGGGAACACAATTGTGCTGCCCTGACCATACATCCAAACTAGCTCTTTGTCAGCCCAAATTCAGAAGGACTCTCATTTAAGAGGTGTTCTGAGTACTAACAGGGTGGAAGATATGTCCTTTTAAGATAAAAGGAGGTAAACTTTTCCCTGTTTTAAATAGCCCTCTAAGGTCAGGGCCAAAATTGGGACATAGATCAGAGTTTAACTTCCAGGGACCCACCTCAGGTTCCAAAGGCTCCTGGGTAAAGAAAATGCTAGAAATACAGCTGGCCTGAGGAAGCCAAAAACACCTGTAGCATCAGCTCCAGAGCACCCCCAACCAGGAAGGAATCTGAGCTCCCCAGGAGACCCCTGACTTGCATGGGACAAAGACTCTGTTGCTACCTCATGCCAAGACTGGGAGGCAGCAGAAAGGTGGCTCTGGCTCCCCTGAGAGCTGCAGCGAGTCCAGCTCATACACAGCCAAGAACTGAGGCAGCATCCCACAATTACAGGAGGGACAAAGGGCTGATCAGGTAAACACTGATGCCACTCCTAATACCTTTGAAGACCCAGTGCAGAAGCTGAACAACTCATGCCCCTTTTTAAGGCCACTGAGCCCTCCTTATATGGCTACTCTTCAGAAGAGTCAGTAGATAGTTCTGCATTGAGTGACTTACTGTGGAGCCTCACTGAACTCAAATACACTGTTACTAGCTGTCAGCCAAGGAACAAAGGCAAACACAACACTTTCAGTGTTGTCATAACAGCTGCACCAGCCCAGGTCCCGCAGCAAATAGCCAGCAGCGGTAGCAAGGGACTCACCTGTAGGTCCACCTGGAGGAAGAAAAGAAACAGAGCATCTGTCAGACAGGGACCTCTGGGGCTCACACAACATAGCCATATCATTGCTAGGAAGGAGCTACATATGTTCAACTGGGGTCTTTGCCTTCAGAAACCTCAGCCCCTCCACCTGAAAACCCTTCCCCACAGCCATCTCTCCATAATTGTGCAAACTCACAGCAGGAACAAGAGCTGTGGCTCTGTTCAAGGGAGGAGAGTGGCTCTGGAAGGCACTCAGATAAGCAGAGAATTGAACTCCTTCTATTGATACACACTTACCCCCAGATACACAGGGAACTAGTAGTATTCACATATGGGCAGCTGCCACATCGTACTAGGAATGCTTCTCAAGCACAATTTTCTTATGGTTGGAAATAACCTGAGGGCACTGCTCTTACTGCCCCAAAGTAGGGGGACTCCTGACATCCTCTCCCAGCTCTTGCACATAACTCTCAGAGAAGGCAAAATAAAGCCAAGAGTGCTCTGAAGCAAGAGGCATTTCTGACACACAGCACGCTGGCGAGGCAGCAAATGGGGCATAGAGCCTGAGGGAACCTAGCCCTGATGTGTGAGGAGGCTGGCCACAGGCAAGGAGAAAAATGCACCGATCACCCTGCACACAATAAAACTCTTGGTCTGAAAAGCTCTACAACATACAGGGGCTCAAAGTTTTCCTATTTGTGAAAGCAAGAAAGGCAAAGCAATTCTTCACACCTTGTAGAGTGAAATTCCAATGACGAGGTGAGGAGCTCGGTTCCGGTGTTTGCTGCTGTGTTTCTGCATCAGGGATATAACCACATTGCAGGAACCCAGGCTTTTCTTACTGTCTTCAACTGGTAAAACATTCAGCCAGTACTGAGGGTTCATGCAAAAGGTGCCTAAGCAAAACAAGAAAAACATTTTGATGTAATTTTCCATCACAAAATTGGTTGCCATCTTCCCACACAATGCCTGTCATCAGAATGAATGGGTCACAGGTTGTCTGGACCACCAGACCCCACAGGGATTTGATCTTAGGGTGCAGTTCACAAGTCAGCAGTGCAACCACTATGTAAGACAGGCAGAAGGCCCAGGAACAAGAAACTACATTTCTACTCACCTGCAACTAAGAGCATATTTTGTTTATAAATGTATCACTATTCCTCTATCGCTTCCAGTGTATGGGCTAGCTGACTTTCAGACCCCACCTGTTCTGCTTCCAGAAGGGCTGACCCTCTGCATTTCCCATTCACTTTAAGTAAAGTACCACTCCCTGGAGGTGCTGAGGATGCAAATTTTAACAGGCAAGTTTAAAGCCCCAAAGAAGCTCAGTGTTGGCAATTGATCCTAGGATCCTGCAGCTCATTTCATGCCATAACTAGCCCACTGCCCTCTGTTTGCAAGTGATAGCAGAAGCTAGTCAAAGTCCTTCAGCTGTTTATTTCTGATGTTTGTATGGAGGGTTAAGCAGGAAGAGCATGTTGTCAATTTTGTGTTAACAGTTATAAGGTGCTGGCAACTGAGTAAGAAGAGCAACGTTACCCCCGAGTCATCCAAAAGAGCACCCCTCACCATTACAGAATCCCAGACCTCCTCTTGCTGTACTTCCTTTAATCCATCTCCCACTCTTCAGGGAGTACATCCACTTCTTCCCATCTTCCTGGCTCATCAGGTCTGGAGTTAATTTACAGATCATTAGATCTACAAAATGACTCTTAAAATCTCGCAGAGACATCCTGGGAAAAAAGAGTGCCAAAAAACATCTTGTCAGCAGTTCAGTTTAGTCCATATGGCTTATAAAAAGACAAGGGAAGGGAGCAGGGATCTTCGAAGCCACACCATTCTGTTACATATGGTAATGCTCATATTTTATTAGGCAGTAAAGAAGAGAGCGTCTGCTCCAACAGCAGCATCTAGCAGTAGCAAATGCACAACTAAAATTTCAGCAAAGGATAGCAGAACAGAGATTAAAATAATATTGCCACCAAAGGGACAGCAGTGAAATGACACAGGCAACACCATTGCCACCTTGTGGCAGAAGCTGTGTAGAAACCACGAGGTTTCTACAAGACAAGCAAGAGTTTCCCAAAGCTATCTTAAAAATAAAAGGCAGGACAAAAGCTCCTGAAAGCTGCCCATGTCTCCAGCAGCCCTGGGACACCTAGCAGTATCCTGCTTCCCCCTCACTCCTGCCATTGAAGAACAGCGCATCTCTTCCATGTCAGCACATGCTTCTCACATCGTCAAGCAGAGGACAGCAGGAAAGCAAGAGCAGGCTGTTATAAAGCAGATCACATCCACCCTGCCCTAAGCAACAATGTGCTGCTTCATCTCCAGATGCAGCCCCAGAGCTACTGGCAGAGGGGGGAGAGGCAAAACTGCGCCATTACCAGAATTCTCCATCCTCTTTCTTTTTCCTCAGCAAAATCTTCTCCTTTGGGCTCAGCAGCTCCCATTTGTAAGAGCTGAGGGCAAAAACATGAGGTGACTAGACAAATGTGGCCTCAAATTCAAGGCAGAGTATATATATATAATATGTAGTTGGCCTCTACAAAAAGTGGCCATATCCCTGTCTCCATATATCTCCACATTTATCCCCCACTAAAATAGGCGCCCTATGCCTTCAGCCACGGGAGACACTCCACAAGCACTCTGGGTACCATGAGAGATAGCTAAATGGCTCCAGTTTTCTCCAGCAGAAGCCAGAAATGCTCCATTTCCATCAGCCAGTCCATTCACTTGTGCATGCAGCTTCCAAGTACTTAAAATATAAAAATCTAGACCTGCTTTGTTGGTTAATTTTCTGTCAAAGGAGACATAATAGGAAGAGTGTTTGGCATAATGAATGAATGAATGACTAGGACAGCACAAGAGGCAGCTGGGAGTCGTTTAAAAGGCAGGCCTACAGTATGTTGCTCATTATGCTCTTCAACAGGAACAGCTGGTATGTTGTCATTATGTGACAGACATGCATCAGAGGAGCTACTGCTCATCAGACAAGGTGAAAGTCATTCACATTCCCAGCACCTCCCTGTGCTCTTCCCTCCTTCCTACCCCCAAGACTCAGCAAAAGGGAAAGGGAAAAGGAAGGAACATGCTCTGCTTCAAAGAGGAATAGGACACAGGTCTACAGTTGCCCATGGTCTAGAACACAAACCATTGTCATTCATGGATCCCAATCAAAAAAATTCAGGCAGATGCAAATATAGGGCTCATTTGCCTCACTAGTTGCTTCCTCTCTTCTCATACCCAATTGTATTTCCCCAAATGGCCAGGACAGAGGACTCCTTTGCAGCCACTCAACTCCAACACTTTGCAGCCTGTGGAGGACTTCACATAGTCCCTTCTGTGATAAATGGCTGTGTGCCCTGAAACATGCTGTTTGTTTAGAGCCTCCTGCAGAGCTATCTGTCACTTTTTGCATGCCATCCAGATCACAGCAACATGGTCAGCATCTGATGTTCATATTATGTTTCCTCTGGCATTCACTAAATGGAAAAGCAGACTGAGTTTGTTGAAGCTGCATGCGTGAGAGGGCTCACATAGTTGGGCTCACATCTGCCCAAGAAATACAAATCTATCAAGTCATTGCTTTGACACTAGAGGGTCTGTGCAAGCAACTGTTACTTATCTTAATGCTGCTCTCGGCACTAATTCATGCCTGAAGATGGCAGCATCTTTCCTCCAAGAAACCTTCCCTCTTTTAAACTCACCTGTCACTTCAGTCTCCTTTCCATTCAATTTTTCCCCATGGATTTCTCAGTCTCACTAGGTTTTCTGGTCCATATTGACAGGTCACCTTCAGAAAACAGCAACACTGTGCTTACCAAGGTCTCAGCAGTTCTCATCTGGTTTATATCAATGTACTATGTTCAGATATTAACAAAGATTTTGTTTGTTCTCAGATGCCAGCAAGCATGGTGATAAAAATCTATGAATATGCAACTCTGCCAGCACAAAGAGATTAATTTGCTTCATCTTACCTTCTATAACTGAAACCAGAGACCTCAGAGATTCCTAATTTGAAGGCTTCACTGTAAATTCCTTTCTCTTTCCAATGTCTGTTCATTTTGTGCTTATGTGGGGGCAGGACTGTACTACTGTGAAAGCTAAGTCATAGCCCAGTGCAATGGCACAGCACAATGCAGCCCAGAGGGTGACCACATAGATAGTGCCTCCTGAACTGGCTTGCCGTGGTGGGAGAAGAGGGAGCCAGGCTGACTAGGGGCTTTGTTGGCAGCCTAGAGCAAAACGGCTGACTTCACATCTAATCCATGTACTTGGTCAGTCCCTTACTCCTGCCTGGCTCTTCATCCCATCAAAGGAGGCAGACTGACAGAACATGTTGCTGATAAAGTCCATACCTAAAACCCTCCTGCCGTGTGTGGGAGACACAGGCATGCATCATCTAGCTCATGGTATCTCTTCCAGTTTTCCTAGTATCTCTTGCTAGAGGTACTGAATGTGCTTTCATTCACATCTATATCACATGTCCAAAGCCCCACAAAGTCCTTTGCCATCCTTGTCAACCTCCTTTTGAGGCTGGACAAGATAGTCATCCACCAATCCAGGAGGAGAAAGGTTGAGCTTTCTCCCACTCTTTGGGACCTATTGTTTTACTGTCCATTACCTCTAGACAAATATCTTTAGGGGACTCCCAATGACACTTCTGCAGTTAAGTGGGGCCCCACCTGCATTCTCTACACAGGACCCCAGTTCTGTTCCCTTACTTTAACCTTGACTCACATTTCCACCTGCAGATTTTCATGGTTTAGCCCTTGTATTCCATTATCCTTACTTCTCTATGGCCTCTCCTCTGACTTCAGAGGAAGGCTTTTTACTCCAAGTAGGTTTCTGCACATCCTCCCAGTATCCCCAAAGGCCAGTCCTTTTGTCCTTAACAGCTCAGATGCATTTGTAGGTGATGCTCTCAGCAGAGCCCTATGAATCATTCTCACCCTTAGAGATACGCTGATCTACAACCATTGTCCTTTATATCAAGGTCACAATACTAAAATGGACACACTTCAAGGTGAATCTTTGCAAAGCATGCAGTCTCTTTTAACCTTAGACTAAAAGTGCATTGGGAACTACAACCATAGTTGCCCTGATTAAGAGTTGAACCTACGACTGCAATAAAAATTGCTGACATCCAAGCAAACCTGGACCCAGGACATTAGGGCTAGTCTTACCTTTCTAATACCAGTTACTGTGTAGGCATGGCCAGAAACAATCCCATTCTTCAGGACTTTTGTTGCCTGTATACAAAGAGAAACAGAAGGAAAATAAACCTTTTATTCTATCTCTGCTTACACAGCAGACTCATACCAATACGAGAGATCTGTTCCTGTGTAAGCAATGACTCTCAAAGCAAATGGAGAATGGTTTGAACTGCAGGAAAAAAAAAAAAAGTCTAAGCTCCTAACAGCCACATTTTGCAGTATGCTTGGAATTGGAAGGTTGATTGGGAAGGTCCCTTCCTAAATTGTGGCTCTTTGGCTAGAGACTGTCTCACTTTTAAAAGGTCCAGGAGGTTACGTTTTGATTTTCAGAACAGCAGGGTTTCCCAACAGCTGAAGTGTCAGCATCAGGCTTGGAAGCCAAGAGTTGAATTCATGTTCTGAACTACACACCTCTTTATCTTAGCAATAAGCTTATTCCATGAGTCTGTGTGTCTCACTATACCATCTGTAAAAATGGAAAATTTATTTAACAAAAATGGGAAAATGCAGTAGGTTCTTATTTAATAGAGGTTCTTTGATAGATAAACCAGTTCCTGATCATAACAACAGGGAGCTGAGAGCAGCAGGGAACCAATCCATAAGCAAAGTTCAACATTAAGAATGTGATTTCTACATAAAGTCACGTGTGGCAGCTTTGATACTTTTTGAGGTACAATGACTAGGTGAGCAGAGGGAAACAGGCCTCGAAAGGCTTTTAGCTGTAAAACCATTTAGTATCACTCCAAGTGATCTCACACCCCTAAATGTGTCTGACAGCCCATGAGAGATCTGCTGTAAGTTGCTCTTGTCAGGATATCCCACAGATCAGGAGGAGCTGCTGCAAGCTTGATCCTTATATTAACACCACCGGTAAAATCCACCAAGGCTTCTGAAACTTGCCCAATCTGCAAATCTTCATAGGAGCCGTAGAGTCTAGCAAAAAAGACATCAATATATTCTTGGGGGTATAGTCACAGATGATAGGTTGAGAACAGTGTGCCAATGAAAACATACAATAAAGGTTTGCAAAAGCAAAAGGAAGACTGTAACTCATGTTTAATTTTTGGGGAAATCTTTGGCATTTAGGAGTCTAGCAAATTGCCTCCAAGATTGGCCACAACGGGACTCTTCATTCACTGTCATCTCTCACTGCACAGCAGTGAGAACATGCCCATGACTACTTCTTTGATAACACTGCCTTAGCAAGCGTTGCTTGAATTTATCACCAGACACTGTGCTGTATCTAAGATATAGTGCCTTGAGAGCTGTCTCCAGTCTGATTTTCTTTACCATTGCAGTGCAATATTCTCCAGTCTTTTTGTTCCAATCTTAACAGCAAATGAAGATAACTGAACTTTCTCTCCTTTGCTATGATCCTTCTCTCAATGTTAAGTAGGATTTCTCCCTGCTCTGCAGAGATTATTTCAGCCCAATATTGACAAATTTTGTCAGTTATGCCTTGTTGCTTTCTTCTTAGTCCTGATAAACTACTCTAGACAAAACAGCTGGGAGAGAAGCCAGTATCCTCACCACACCATGTGATTTGTTAAATGCCTCAGCTTTGGGGGACTTCTACCAAAACCAAAGTACAATGACAATACATCAAAGGAGGCATCAGAAATCATTCACCTTTGAAAATCCCTATCTATGGCCTTGTGCTCTTCTGCAGTATTTACAAGGAAGGCATCACCCCAGCCAATACACTCCAAACATTGTTAACACTCAAAGTACAACCCCCCCCAGGATAGGTCTGTTTTCACACCTACTCCTAAACCCTTAAATTTAAACTCAAGGGCCTGGATTGATAACAGCTACTGCAGTGGCAGCTTTTATTGTGTAATAATAGAAAGATGAGAACCATTTACTATGCTCCAAATGTGTCAAGGCCTAGGAGATGCATTTATAAACAAGAACAAACTGTGTAGGCACCAACCAACATATTTTAGAAAGACTATTTGCATAACTTGAAATGAGTCACTTACTTAGCATATGCCTTCTCCAGAAGGGCTCCCCAGAACACGTTCTTATAGACTGAGGAAACAAAGACCAGCTCCCCCACCTCGTTCACTGGCAGGCGATCATCAACCACCACGTCAACCCATTCACCAAAGTGCCAGAACTGTCGGGGAAAGGAACGAGCTCATGTTTCCCTTGGAAGGGACCTCTCCTTGAAACAACAGGAGAGGCAAGATAGCTTAGCTGTGGGCACAGGACAAGCTGCCTTTGGGGGTGGGGAGGAACTGCTTTGAGTCAGTAGGATATGCTGACTCACCCACAGAACCAACTTCTCATGCCCACCCTGCCAGAGGAGAAAACAAAGCATGTATCAGGTGTAAAAGGATTGAGCAGGGAAATTAGGCACAGCTGGTCCTCTGGGGAAGGAGATCCTAACTGCAGGGTAGTGGAATTACATCAAGAGCTGTGCAAAGGCGTAGAAGGTTGGAGCAGATGTGTTCAAGTCCTGCTGACTGCTGCTACTATGGAGAAAGACTTTTGTCTGGATTAAAATATGGGTAGCTGGAGAGAAGGACCAAGCAGAGGTATATCCTTAGACTGGTTTGTAGCTGATCCACTGCCTGCACTGTTTTGTGGGAGGGGTGATGGGCTACTCTCCAGGCTAGGATACCCTCTGGCCACTTGCCCCTGGCCAAGGGGAACCATGTGCAAATTCTCTAAGGGTGTGACACAAAAAGTGACAGAGGATTTCTGAAGACCTCCTGCACTCTCGGGGAGCAGATGTACCCGGAAGTGGAAAATGCCAGCGTATTTCCTCTCAAAGTTCTGGTTTTGTGGCACGACTACAGCCAAGGTGTCCTGGTGGAACGTCAGGGCTTCCAGGGCCGCCAGGAACCAGCAGTTCTCTGCGCCAAGACAAATGGACACATGCAGTTGGCTGAAAAGCGAGAGTTGTCAGCCAAGTTCAGGAACACCATCAAAGTCCTAGCAGAAGAGCTGTTGTGCTGATGTCTTTATAATTATAACAAATTATACACAGAAAATGAGATGATCCAGACGTGTGCTTTACTTAACCAAACCACGATTGGTTTATAATTATTCTCTCATGATCTCTTCATTTGGATACTGTTTGATTAAACAAGAAATTTTGCAAGAAAAAGCCCTCAATGGAAACATTCTGTTTTTTTACTGACATTGCATGCTTTTTTTCTGTTCTCCGTAAAGGCACACTATTATATAAAAAAACAAACAAAACTTTTCCCTTTTTCTTTGAAAGCATTAACTTTTCAGAAGAGAAAAAAAATTTCCAATGCATGTCACATGCAAGACTGTACTTATCAGACTTTGTGTTTAAGGGCTTGAAGCACTTGAAAATTAGTTTAGTCCTGCCCCTACCTGTTTGACAGATGCAAATATAGCCTTTTAATTTAGGTAACACAGGCATAAAAATTATTTTTCTAACAGCAAAGCTGGGAAGAGAACACACTCACACTAAGCCTTAGGTACACAGATAGCAAGTGTCAGATTTTCTTGCTTCTGTGGTCTCTGTTCAGTTGTCAAGCAGCAACATTACAGATCAACTAGAGCACAGGATCACTTCCTATTGCAGTATTAGCATGCACAGAAGCAACACAGAGAGTGGCAATTTCAGCTTGTGGAGATACCTCTTACCACTCAAATCCCACCTTGAAGCTTGCAAGTTTTTTACTGAGCCTATCCCATCTTAATGATTGCTTCATCCACACCATGCCAAGCGAAGAGACAAGGATATGCACACCTTCTATTTGTATGCCAAGTTTTATACAGTCAAAATTCCACACAAAATGTTATCTTGTATAAGAATACTTAGGTATTTATACAAAGAAGCTTCCTTACCCACCAAGCCTTGGCAAAGATCAAGTTGCTTTCTGTTTGAAGCATAAAATACTGGACTTCTGTGCAAAGCCTGGGAAGCATATAACCAAAAAAAAAAGAGGGAGAGTCAAGTCAGTAACATGAGCTGGTTTAGCTTGAAGTCAAGGACTTTCTGCATGCAGAGTTGCAATCTCGTAAGATGGGAAATCCAGTCAGTTCCTAGTCTGGGATCTAAAAACCTCATAGATATGTGACACAAAACACTCCCTCTTCCTGTTCAAAGCTTTCAACATAGAGTGCCTTTGCCCCAACAGACATTGTTCTGGTTCAGGTATAACTCTAGTGTTATCATGAGCTCTGGCTAACCTGACACAAGCCTGGGCACACACTTGTGCGTTGTCTACATTGAATTTGGTCTCCGACATAGGCCACTGGTGCTCAGATGCATCGCCATGGGTCTCCACAAACACCTCGTTGAGAAGACAACCCTTCAGACCTGCCAGCCCTGCTCCTCCGTAATTACTGACAAGGTTCAGCCAAAGGAGGCTACAATAGCAGAGCATAAGTCTTCTAACTTTCAGCTAACCTGGCTGATGTCTCCACGACTTCACGATTTGACTGACGATCAAGCTACAGACTAACTGATGGTTGCTAGAAGTTCCTGTTGCTGTGACAAGAATGGGTCTGTGAATAATTGTTCAGAGAGAAATTAGATTGTTATTTTTTTCCTCTCCCAAGTGCCTCTGGGGTCAAATTAATAACCTAAGTGTCAAACTTACGTTTCACTCTAATGAGCCACAAATTGCTCAAGCTAATTTTGACACTGTTGCCTTCCCCTTCAGGCAGTAGTAGAGAAACAGCAAACCCTCAGAAGGCAGTTACAGAAATTAGACATCAACCCCTATCCTTCGTGAATGTGGGTGTTCAATTTGCAGGCCATCAGTCATAGATGCAGCAAGCTACAAGCCCGCAGGCTGAATGGCAGAATCTCAGAGTTTCCTCTGCAACATGGGGACTGAAGGATGCACAGCATCCATCCTCAGACAGCCTTTGGTGGGCTGAGTCTGGCATTCAGAGCAAATGGCAGCCTTCTTCATGAGGCAGTTTTAGAGCAGCGGAATGGTGGACTGAGAGACAGAGTTCGTTTGAAGTCCATCCCAACATCTCTGGGGTGGAGGGACACCTGAAGGGCTTTGTAGAGGCCAGGACTCATGTTGACTTTTCCCTCCCAAATACCCCTATGCCGATATAGCTGCCTTAGCCACAGTGTCCAGCACAACCCAGCTCAGTCCCCTGAGGACTGTGCTCTTCCTCCGTCTGTAGATCCTGACTTAACACAAACCATCTGCAAGACCAAACTGAGAATGAAACTCTGAAAACCAAGGCTGCTATTGCCAGGCTCTCTTGCACAATTTGCAAAGGTGCCTTTACTTTCCCAGTGATTTTCATGAGTTTTGCAGAAACTCAGCCCTTCTAAGAAACTGGTTAAATCTGACAAAATATGACAGCTAGAAAATAACTTAGCTAGAGGAGATGTTATCTGCTATTACCTGGTAGAATTCCCTTATAGACACAGTAACAAAAGGAGTCAGTGCTACTGAAATTCTCAGATAATTCTATACATTGCTTTCAGGAAGATCTGATTGTCAATATGTTGCTCCATGGCTCAGTAAGAACAGAACTGACATTGCTAGTAACAGGCCAGAGCAAACAACCCTTATCTAACTGTGCCAGTCCCTTGTCCTGGCCTCCTAGAGTTGTTATCCATTTGTTATGAGAACTTGCTTTGTGATCAGCGCTCAGTACCAGGTGTCTCTTGTTGTGATGTTCAGTTTAAGTGTGAGATACCAGCAAAGGCCTTGGAAATATGGGCACAAGCAGAAAACAGAGGTCCCAGAACTAAAAACAATTCACTGATTGATGGTCAGTTACTGATTGTGGTAGAAGCTCAACCTTGAGAGCTGGGAAAAGACTGCTCTAAGTACAATAAAGAATAGACTAAACAGTTAAGCAGGAAAAAAACAGCCCAACAAGAGGATAAGGCACCTGCCACTGCCAGTGAAAGTAGCCACGGTATGTGGTCCATGGGAGAGGAGTCAAAGGCTAACTGACTAGAAACCTGCAAATCTTCTAAAAGGTCAAGATCTTGAATTCTGGGGAGCAAGATCATCGCCATGAGAACTGTCATCATGGAATCATGGTGGAATCATCAGAGATGTGAGCTCCAAGGCACTCCCTTCACCTGCTTTCCCTGCTAGCTCCAAGCATTACTGGATATAAACTGAATGAGGCTGGTTATGATTTTGAGCAACTAATGCTTCAAAGGCAATTATGAAACTCCATGTACCATAGCTTCCAAAATGACAGCTGATACATAAATGTAATCTCTGGAGGCATTAAGGCACACCTAAATTAAAGTCTTAGAGTAGTTTGCTCAATGCTAACACTATTTGCCGGCTATCGGCTATAATTATCCTCTTACATTAGAGTATTACTGAAAGTCACTTACATGTGGCCTCTTCCACTGTAAATTTTGGGGTAGTTTCCTTAGCAGTGCTCCTGTTCCAATAGAGCTGATGTGAGCAGGGAAGCTGTCATCTGTGAACAGGCATTTGTTCTTCAAGCACATCTCCAGCAAGGCCTGGTAGTTCTGCTGGATGGGTGGGGTGTGTTTTTGAAAGATACTCCTGCCTAAAGGCACAGGTGACTTCTTTTTTTTCAAGCATGGCAGAAAAGGCATGGTAATGTTCACAATAATGCCATGATAATTTTTTCCACTGAGGGTTCTGCAGGGATCCTGCCCTGCACAGTCCTACTGGAAACTCCTTGTTTCTTGGGATGAGGTGCTTCTTCTCCAGAAGAATTCCTGATCATTAAAATAAATGTAAAAGTCAATTTAATCGTGAGTTTTAAAATTTTCTCGTTAGCTAGTGGGGAGGATGTGAGGGTGGCACTCCTAGGAGATGTGGGGGACCCATCTGATTCTAATCTAGTACCTATCACTGCGTTTTCAAGGCTTTACATTTGCTGCAGGTCTGAGTGAAATCAAAATGAGTGACCCCATTGACTTCTACTAGGGCTTTGAAGCCATAGACACAGCTATTCTCAGTTTCCCTCTGGACTATGTAGGCTCTCTATGTTATTTTCATAACGTGCTGCAACATGAATGACAGTCTTTATTCAATTACATTCTGGCATGTGGACATTTCCTCTCCCAAAAAGAAGAAAAATAGCAAGACAAACCAACGGCTAACAGAAAAATGGAATACATTAGGTGTTACAAAGCCGTTACTCACAACCCCCCAATGGTAATTTTGCCCTTTTTGCCTCATTTTGGAGAATTATACAATCTCCCCCAAGAGAACACATTCCATCTTGCTGATTACCACAGATTCACACATGAAATTGCATGCTGAGATTTTTTTTTCTTGTAACATCCAAGACAGATGTTTCTCATCCTCCCACTGAAAACAGCAAAGAGTCATTTCATAGCACTTTTTTAATATTAGCAGCTATGCTAAACATTAGCAGCCATCACCTTTTGCTGCAAGTGGTGGCCTCCTGGGAGAAATCATGATTAAAATCTCAGCAGGTAAATCATGGCCATCAGTGGTAACAAGGTGATCATAATCATAGCCTTCTCGTTACAGTGTGGACTGAAAAAATGAATCGGGCTACAAAGTTCAATAAATGGTTCACATACCATAATGATACAGTATTTGGAAGGCTTCCCTTCCCCTCGTTCAAAAAGGAGGCTCTCTGAGACTCAAAATCACTGCCCCAGGTACACTAGGAAACTGGTCTCAGTTAGGAATCAGTTCATTGCTACTCCCATCAAAGTTGAAGGTCACCAGTGACCCCGGTGAGAAACCAAACAACCACAGACTGCACTGTCCTCCCACACAGAGCCTTCATTTGTTGTAAAACCACTCTACAAGTGATCCACAAGGCTTGATCCTCAAGGACACCAAGAGAAATTCTTCAAAATATAACCCTGGAAACAAATATTTAATTTTCTATTGTACAGTAGAGATTTCAGACCTGAAAAAGGATTTAAGTGGCTAACAACTTGCCTACTTTTTCTCCAGATGAAAAATACTGTCTCTCCCTCCAAACCTTGCCTTTTTACAGCCATTGACCTTCACGGCTACAACAACATGAGCAACAGACCGAAAGATAGATTTAAGAGAAAAACAAGAGGAAGAAAACAGCCTGGAGATTGGCTGCACTTTCTATAGACAGACAAAACATGTCTGAAGAAGAATTTCTCATTTTGCTGCTCCCCAGGAAAAGAAGGGGTGAGCAACTGACATACTTTGAGCTATACTGAAGAGCAAATACTTGCAACACGATTTTTGGGTGTGCAGAGTATCCACAATGCCTGATAAAATCATTGTAATCTCTCACCAGTTCTCACCTCAGTCTAGCATTTATCTGAAGAACTGAACTTTACAGATAGGCCTTGAAACCCAGAGATAGTAAAAAACCCCCAATGCTTTCCAAAATGGAGGTTTAAATCACCTGAGTGTGTAGCCTTATTTTCAAGAAACTGAGCCACCAGCCCCAACTGTAACAGTGTGTGTTGAGAGTCAATGATGCAGCTACTTTATGTGTTTTGAAAACCTCCCAACTGAACCTGCCTGTAGGTGTCTTGTTTTAAACTCTTTTCCAGGTTACCTGGAAATCTTTGAACAAAAGATGCAATGAAGCATTTTATGTGTCATGAACAGTCACTGCTTAGACAGCTACAAGATGTTCTACCTCATGTTTTAACCTTCTGCCTGCTGTCTGGCCACAGTCATGTGTGTGAGCAGGCACCAGATAGATACAGTTGTATACAACTAGCCCAAGCATACCTGGAAGTCACTTGTACTCCACTCAGCAGTGTTACTCAACCAGACTGAATTGGAGTGTCCCACTGTGTCCTCCAGCATGGATGGAGCAGAGTGTGTGCATGTCTCTTCCAGCAATTATAATCTCTAAGGGAAAGCAGCCAAGTGTAGCAGACAGAGGTTAAAAGCTTTAGATGGAAGGTGTGAACCAATATGTTGGATGGATTTGATTCTCCATTCTTTGCACATCCCCCTAGTTAGTATGTTTGCCATCTAATTTAAGCCCTTCTAGTACGTTAGCATCCTACGATCTCCCCTGATCTTTCTCAGCCATCTCAGATGCCATGAAATGGCTTCGTCCCTACATCTTAAAATAATAATCTGAAGAAGCCACAGAAAGTCCTTCACTTTTAGTAAAAGTAATTGGACCATGAAAGATTTCTCTGAGAGCTGCTTACTCTCTCTACAAGAGGATTTATCCCAGGCAACACCAGGGCAGTGGGCAATTAGAGAGCTAAACCTGGAGCTGACAGAGCTCAGCCCAGTTCTGATTTAACAAAGACAATCTGTATATAGGCTGAGGAGCCACTCCTGATTGTATGGAACAGAGCAAATGTTTTCACGCAAATTAATAAACTTTAGAGTGAGCAGAACAAATGATGCAGTGCCATCTTTTACAACCATTCTCATAATACAGCACAACATTAGCCACAGAAATTAGCAGTCATTAGTCAAAATGGAAATGTGACTCTATTAGGCTTTGTTAATCTTTATTAGTCTCTAAACACACAGCATGAAAACACCACTTGCAGGTACAACCTTAAGTCTTTGATTAAACATACTGGTGTATTTCACAAATAAAAACTCAAAGCTGATTTTTTTAAAAATCCCCACTCTTCCTGTGGGTTTTTTAGCAAATAGAAATATCCTGGAAAGAAGCATTGAACTGTGTTTTCTCAGAAAATGAATGAATGTACAGATAGATGGGGGACCCTGCTCTGAATTTCCTCTGCTTAGATTACTGGCCCGAAAAGCTGATGAACGCTTTCTGGTGCTGAGATTTTCAAGGCCGAGCAGTGAACCTGCTCCAGAGCTTCCCACTGATGTTAACAAAAAGTCTGTAGTAAAAATGCCTGGATGGCTTTCAGAACTTCAAACAGCAAAGATTCACTTTTGAAAAGTCTGGTTGAGAATTTAAAATACATATTCTTTGCTGTGTAAATTGTCCAAGCTACATCAAAATCAGTGGAAATAGGAAAATCCCATTTACTGAAGATCTGTCCCTTAGCACTTAAGGTTACAACATCCTATTCATAATCACCCTGATCATTAGAGATTCTGCCTGCCCACAACTCCCATTAAAGTCAAATGAAACTTTTGATCTCTGCAAAATACTTTGTGATCAAGTACCAGGTAAACCACCCCTAAAACAGCAAAACTGAGAGAACAAGGGTACACAAAATCTAGGTTAGCTAAAACACCAGCCTGTGTTCCCAATGATTTGGCAGGCAGAAGCTTTGGACCTGTGACATGCAGGGCAGCTGACACGGCTCATCTAGTTGCTTTACATCACACCCATTCTTCTCACGTCTGCTGGTATGAACTTTTTGCCTTTCCCTTCAACACTTCCAGAGAAAAGTACAGCAGCAGCTGCTGCGTTCAGCGGCCAGCAGCGTCGTGTAACTAATATACCCATTTGATCCTAAGAGGACAGCTTCATCTCAGCACCATGCCTCCAAGAAGTGCTGACAGAGTTATACGCCTTCCAAACCCCTAGAAAATCCTAACTCTGTGCTGGCCACAGATGACTGCTGAATGCCAGCACCAAATCCCTCTACACAGCACTTGGCATTTGATGTCCTACCTTCTCCAGGTGTGTCCTCACAGTGAAGAATAATTGTTCCACTGGCAGTGATGCCTGCTGCTTATAAATAGTATATATATGTTACCTCTATCTATGTGTGTATTTAGTCCTCACGTATCAAGCACTGTGGTAGAAGCAGGAGGCGGGGGAAAAAAAGCATGTTGAGTAACGTCAGAAAATTTCTGAAGAGCTGAATGCAAAATATTCCACAGAAGACATGAAAGAACAGGTCAGCCCATCGTGCAGACTATCATTTGACTCACCCATTGCTTCAGTGGATGGCAGCTTCCTTGTTTAGTTGCCATTTGATTATTCAAAGCACAAAACTCCATGTCTCTCTCTGTATCACTGATAAGGTAGAACAGGAAGATACATTCAACTCTGTCTTAATACATTTTAACAGGATTTCTGTCTTCAGGTAAGAAAAAGTTCAGAAAGGAAATACCCACAAAAATGCCACATTTTCTCAGAACAGATGAGACCATGACAGTCTCTCCACTTTGTCAATCAGTAAATCAGAACAATTGTAAAAAGAACATTCATGTAAGTTTGAGGGCAGTATGCATCTTATGACAGACACCCAGGATTTATACGAGAAACCTCCAAGGATGGCAAAGGGCTCAGTGGATTTTTCTTTCCAGCACTATTACAGACATCACATGAGTCAGGTCCCCTGTGTGCAATACAACATGCTTTCTTTGCCGTACAAATTTAGGGATTGAACTCTCTGGAGGCAAGCGTGCTTCCCACTCACTGTATATACATGATCCAACCCCATATGCTTCATTTCTGATGGCATTTTTTGGTTGCCAGCACCACGTTCCACTCCAGGCAATGGGGGAGTAGGAGCAGTGTGGCAAGGGCAGGGAAAAGGACAACATGTGCATACCAAGTCATCTGAGAACAATGGTAGGAGAAATCTAATGGGAAATATTTCAGATTAATATGGAGGAGCAGTGAGGGCAGGAGAAGAAGGCAGAGTTGTAAAGGCAAAGTAATGAGTGAGGAAAGGGATAGACTATACTGGACATTTTTTTATTTCTAGGCCGTGTGGCAACAGCAGGCAGTCAAGAAGCTTGATGTAGCTGAATCACAGGAAAATCTCCTTCCCTTATTTGTCAAATTAGTGTATTTGATTTAATTATGGGGGCTTGCTGCACCTTCCTCTCCCTTCATCCCTTTCCCACAAACCCAGCTATTCTCTGTTGAACCCATCACGACCTGACCTTTTGACATTGTTTGGGTTTCTTACTTGGTAATGAATAAACAGTGACAATAACTGCACTGTCAGGAAGTGAATTTTACTGAACTACACTGCTCCCACAAGCTTCTTCAAACTGTCAAAGTGTTACAGTACTGACTGAGTCACTACCTCTTTTCAAACTCGGTGACTTGCTAATGTCTCCATCCATCCTCAGATGATCTTTTATAGGAAATAAACCCGTCCAACCTAAGGCAGGAGATAAGCAAACACACATATCACTATGACTTGATTTCACATGAAATGAGTTTCAGTTATACAACATTGTGTTTTGCCCCTAAAATTTAGGTTTCAGTTTGAATGCAAATACTAAGTGACTTAGTCCAGCCCCATTCACTTTCAGCGAAGTGGAAATGAATCTTCTCCGGCAAAGTCTCTCTCTCCTGGACAAGGCAAGCGTCCAGCTAAGTGACTGCCTGCCATGTTACCAACAGCAGGGACACGACTAAGAAGCTACAGTGCTAAAAGTTTAATCCATCACAACTTGAGAGAAAAAGACAACTTGTATAGTAGAGGGCAGTAGCAGCCCCCATCAGTATCAAATACTGGTATGTCCTGAGCACTGCAGTACAGCATTTTCTGTGCAGGGCATTCAAAAGGGTGCTTTTGCATTTGAACGGCTCAGAAACTGTCAAGAAAAACAGCCCTTCTTCCAGCAGTGACATTTTAAATTAAAAATCAGTGTTTGGAAAAAATTATTTAATTGGTTTTGTTCTTTTTCTGCTTCAAAATTTAACAAATGTAATTTTTTTTTTTATTGGCTAAAGATTGCACCATGAGACCAATCTGTCCAACAGAAAACCACCCATTAAAACATCCCTGTTTATGAAATGAAAAGGAATATACAGTGAAAACAGATTAAAATTTTCAGTTCGGAGTCTGGCAAAAAGAAAAGCCCAATTATATTCTAAACTTCCTTTCCTAATTTTACTTCCATTTGGTTTTGACAAGCTCTATACTTCAAGGTAAAGACAGTCCTTAAGGAAGTCATCCTTCCAGAGAGAAATGGCTAAGAAAACAGACTGAAAAATAAATAAAATTGTGCAATGTTTGTGAGTGACCTAAAGAAAGTCTATAAAAACTGTCAAATTTGGTTGTGAACTGCCCCGGTGATAACAAATCCAAAGGAAAGGAACTGTCTTTAGATAAGGTGAGGAAACCTTTTTTTTGACATTTGGCCATTGGCTATCCATATTTATGATTAGCACAACTAAATGATTAATATCTATTCTCTTGTAAATGTGGGACAAGCATGCCCCTGCCGTACCTGTAGCAGTTAGCTCCCACAGCTTGCACAACAGAAACTTTGCTTTCCTCCCCCATTCGTTGCATTCAGGAAGGACATCAAGGTGGCCTGGGGAGATTTACAATCAAAGGCTTCCTGGCCTGACCTTTACTCAGCTCTGAGGATATCACGAGCAAGCACCAAAGAGACTCCCTATATAGCTGGAGAAATACCAGAAAGGCATTGGAGGAGTGCAGCCCTTAAATGGCAGAACTATCTAGAAGACGAAAGCGATTTTTCCCTA
>NW_010550177.1:422-742 GCF_000687285.1 Phaethon lepturus | reverse complement strand
AAATGAGGAATTCTTGCCAAAACACGTTGCTTTCTACACGACCCTTCATTTTTAGGAGTTTTCACTGAAAAGGAGTCATCAAATTCTTAAAGCCAGAAGTCTCTATTTATAAAACTAAAGAAATGAGGGAGGTTTCAAAACATTAATTCTGCGTTCAGAGTAGCTTTAGGCATTGGCAGGAAAGCAGAGAAGACTGACCTTCAGCAAATACAGTCTGCTTGTTATTTTTCTTCCAGAAAAAGAAAACCGGTCCCTGGAGTCATTGCTTGCACCTCACGGGTCAGGCTGCGCTGACGAGTGTACAAGCGCATGGGATCACA
>NW_010550177.1:0-249 GCF_000687285.1 Phaethon lepturus | reverse complement strand
GAAAAACAACTGCATTTAATGCACCGCAGCCTCTGCTTACGCAAGGCCGGGGCTCCTCCTGTCTGCTAATGGCTGGGAAAGGGCAGGAGCTTGCCACAAGCGGGACCACTTCCAAAACCGCCTCTTGCTACATTTCTCAGACCCACTGGAGAAACTCAAGTGAAAAAAGCAGTTTGGAGATATTTTAGGAAAAATTCCCTAATCTCGTCCCAGTTGCTCAGCGGTGATGAGGAGAGCCCGGCAGTGGGG
>NW_010550176.1:2381-2808 GCF_000687285.1 Phaethon lepturus | reverse complement strand
GGCCTCTCCAGGCTCGTTCTTCCGGCAGCGCAGCTTGCACGGTGCCAGCCGCTCACACTTCTCTCTGTGTCCCAGCTTCACCTGAGCACGCCAAACTATCCCTTAAAAGTTTTATTCTATCCAAGGAAGGGCTAAATTCTAGATTAGAATGGGAACATTGCTAGGAAAAAAGCATGCTCTCTCATTACCCTCAGTGGATTAAAAAAAAATAAAAAGCCATTTTTGCCCAAGCACAAGGAACTCCATGGGGCAGCTGGATGGAAAAGCTGTGGCTAACCCATCCTGACATCCTGGTAGCCCTGTTCCTCCTTGAAGATGCACCAGGACAGGGCTGGCACCATTCACCTCCATGGCTCCAGGAACGGGCATCCACTGCTGGCACCGAAGCTCTTCCCAGCGCCGCTTCGCCCCACGCCGGTCCCCGAGG
>NW_010550176.1:1931-2330 GCF_000687285.1 Phaethon lepturus | reverse complement strand
CCACCGGCCCCACGCCACGGGCACCCCCGTCGTGCTCCAACCTCACCCATCCCCGTGGGAACCTGGCATCTCTCCCAGGGCACAGCTCAGCTCCTCACCGCTTAACTCGGGCCATTTTAAGCAACCTTCTCACCAGCCAAAGCCAGACCCTGCCCACGGGAAGAGGCGTCGGAGTGAGACAGCCAGGCTCCAGCCTCACAACCCGACTTTCCCACAAGCGCCGTTTTCTCCCTTTCTTTTGGGCCCTGAGCCGTGCTCTCCTCCCCCTCTATTTTAATCCTCTCTTCTGGGAAATTATAGATCAGAAGGGAGAAATGAGAGATGGAGATACATGCACCCACTAATAGGCGCTAAGCACATATTGACACAAGGTGTAATCAATCTGGAAGATAAAAAGAG
>NW_010550176.1:323-1917 GCF_000687285.1 Phaethon lepturus | reverse complement strand
CCAGCCAGCCAAAACCCACAAAACCTCTTTGGGAAGTTTAAACGAGCCCTACCTGTGGCTGGGAGCGGGTTTATCCCTGCCTCCCACAGCCCTCTTGTAAGGGAAAATATCAAACGAGCTGCAAAGGGCAAATAAATAAGCAAATCCCATCCCAATGCGGCTGCGGCGCGGGGCAGACCTAGACCCGTCTCCACCTTTCAACCTCCTCGAGGGCATCTCCTCCAGACGTGTCCCACCGCCGCCCGTGGCAGGGGATGTCGGGGCCCCGCGGCGTGGCCGGTCCCTCCAGCATCACCGTGAGCCCGTCCTGCGCACCAGGACCTCAGGGCTGCCCGGTGTACCGCGGCACCGCAACCGCCACGGGCACCTCATTTTGGGTCCCTGCCATGAATGTCCTCCTCCCGCCGCGATCCCGGCCGGCGCGGACCTCCCCAGCCAATCCCCCCTCATCATTTCAGCTCCGGCAAGTAATCTCCCCGGTTGGGACCAAAGTCTGAGCCGCCCCACCTGGTTGCCATGGAGAAGGCTGTAATGGTGTTAGGAAAAGCAGCAAAATCATAAAAAAAAAAAACAACAAAACCAAAACAAAAAAATCACACAAGTTTTTAAACCTATTTAAACTCTAAGGAATCATTACCTTCCCCAGCAGCCCTCCCATGCCCACAGGTCCCTCCCCAGGGAACTCCCCCCCATCCCTTTCGGGTGGGTAGATATCCACCCCCCCGCCCAGGCCCAGCTCCGGGTACCAGCAGGGACAGCACAGACCCCTGGGGGGAGCGGGGATGTGACACGGTGGGTGGTGTCACAGCTGAGCCAGGAAGTATTTTTAGCAAATCTTGCTAAATATTGTCCCCGTCTGGAGGAGAGCATCTCACATTGCCCAGGCAACCAGCGCTGCCGCTCCTCATCCCAAACCAAAAGTGTGTGAGCCCCGATGCTGCTGCCCGAGGGAGCCGGGACGGGTGACGCCGGCATCCCACAGCCTGTGCCGCGCTCTTGGGACCAAGCTCCCTCCCGGAGAGACCCTCCCGACAGAGAGGGGCTTTGCCAGGTCCTCACTGGCCACCCCATTTCTGGTCCTCCTGGTCCCCACCTATAGCGTTACATCATTGTTCACGCAAAAACCTCTGCCTTACTCAAGACGGGGACCTGGCGGTGGTGGCGAAAGGTTTTGGCAGTTGCTGGCAAAGGTCCTCATCGGTGACTCCATCGGCTCGTGCCCTGCCGCGGTTGCAGCAAGCTCGTGTGGGGAGTTGAGAAAGGCGGCCAATGTGCCGGTGGCTCGCGAGGATGCTAATTGCCACGCCGGTGTCCCACACAGCCACGTGAAACCGCGTCACCAGCACCAGCCTGGCTGGGCTGGTTGGACCAGGGAGGCGAGGACGTTCCACGTTCCCAAGCTGTGAGTCAGGGTGGCCAGGACCATTGCTGGAGGCACAGGCGGGAAATTTCCCAAACCCTGAGTTTTGGGGCAAAAGGGGAGTCCCTGGGAGCAGGAGGTCGGAGGCACACGGGGACAGGGACAGGAGAGAGTCCAATGGGACATGAGCCACTAGCGTGCGCTCGCAGCCCAGAAGACTCGTTGTATCCTGGG
>NW_010550176.1:0-212 GCF_000687285.1 Phaethon lepturus | reverse complement strand
TGACTCTTGTGAGACCCCCCGGAGCAGCCCCGGGGTCCCCACACAAGGGGTACCTGTCCGGATGGGTGCTGAGGGGGCTGCGGAGAAGGCCGGGGGGCTGGAAGAACCTCTCCTGTGGAGGAAAGCTGGGAGAGTTGGGGTTGTTGGGTCTGGAGAAGACCTTCTTGCGGCCTTCGGGTGGAGAACGGGGGCTTACGGGGCGGGGGGATGCT
>NW_010550175.1:0-212 GCF_000687285.1 Phaethon lepturus | reverse complement strand
AAAGAGACTTCTGTATCAGTTTCCATTTGCATTTTTTTGGCATTCATGAAAAAAAGTATTTTCATGGAAAAGTTGAGTGTAGAAATTAGTTTTCCCCTGAGGGCAATGAGATTTCATTCTTATCTTTTGCAGAAGTCAGACAACAAACAATCTTTTTGGCACGAAATCCTTTTCCAAAGTATTTATACAAGATTACCCAGAAACTGAATACC
>NW_010550174.1:0-7851 GCF_000687285.1 Phaethon lepturus | reverse complement strand
CTGTCCACAGACCCCACCTGCTTACCCAGCTGACATTACTATTTCATCAGAAGTAGACAGGAAACAAATTTTCTAACACTATCTAAATGCACCATTGGAAAATTTTCCATCTCTTCTCAAGCCTTTTTACCAGCTTCTGCTTCAGGTTCCTCTTTATGTTTGGCATGATTATTTACTGCGGCATATACTACATGGAGCACAGAGCCCAGCGATGCGGAGCTCCGAGCAGGCACAGTTTAATTAATTTAATAGTCTTATGCTTGTTCTCCTGCTTTTCAAATGAATGAACGGTTTATACCTATGGATCCTTTCATTCATCACCAGAACAACTTTCTGCACAGGACAGAGGGGAAAATGCTTAATAAATCACAGAAAACCAGCGCAGTGGTTTGGGACAGGAAGTGAAAAACACCGTGTCCGCTTGAAACTGGGTTTCAAAGAAACAGAGAATTCGGAGGAGCAGCATATAGTTATAACCCTGTGTGAAATTTGGCCTGGCTCTGCAGATAACGCTTGCTAGAAAACAAGCCAGCTTCTCCGGCACTTCAGGGGGTCCAGACATTCACTCCAAACCTCAGGCAGAATTAAAAAGAAAACGGGCAACGGCAACCAGTGACCAGGAATTAGTTCAGGTTTGCACATAATTCTAGCTCAGGGGAACGCATTTATTTTCCACATACTGTGCCACTGCCCTTTTGCTGATTTGCTCACTTTTGTTTTGATGACTTGCAAACATTCATCCTGAAAAATAAAGGTCTTTAACCGGGTTTAAATAGTTTGGTTTACGGTAGCGAGGGATTCTCAAGAGACTCCACGTTTGCCCATGTCCGTCTAAAGAGCAGCATCTCGCTACCCACGCAGTGGGTTAGGAACAGCCGTCGGATCTTACTTCCCTTGCCCCAAACAGCACTAAACTGCAAGGCTCGCCCAAGTGCTTCCCTTTGTTTCAAACCCTTGTAGCTTGGAGCACTTGTTGAACCTGACGACAAGTGCATCAAAGTGGCTGACAATTACGAAATAAACAAATATCATTTGAGGCATTTTTGAGCAGAATCCAGTAATACATAGATTAGCTTATTGATGTCGTTATCATATTGAATATTATTCATACTTCTGATATTTCTGCTGTGCAGCAGCATTCCCTGCTCAGTAAACATCACATTATCTCGCTATGCAAAAGGCTTCATTAATCAAAACAGACAATAGGCCAGACGCTCTCCCTTTGCGTCGGGGGTTTTGGATCTTCCAGGCTTTTTACCTTGTCTAAATGCCTTGTCCCTGTCAAGGCAGAAAGCAACTCTTCAAAATGGATCGCTATGAAATGTGGTGCTAAAAGGAAAACGTTATCTAATTCTGTTAAAAGAATTTCCCAGTTGTTTTACATTTTCCCTTTAATTTTTCTTGACTTGTAGAGGAAGAACTTTTTCAGTGTTTCAGTCAGTACGTAAGACTAATCCGCTCCTTTGTTAAAATACTAATGAAGGAGCCTGATAGATCGCTGTCCTTTAGAACAGCAGCAGCAGCAGCAAGTGTTAAGATCAAGAAAGATGGAGTTGACTGGCCAACCTGTGGCTGTACTGCCTGCCTCGCTTGTTGGAGGAGATGGGGAATGGAGGGTGGGTGGGGAGCTGGGGGAGAATGTGGCCATGCAGCTGTTGTTCTCCAGAGAGAGGATCCTGGCAAAAACATGGCACAGTCTTGACTTGGCATGGAGGACCATGCGTTGAATGAGAGGTAGGACACTTTCGTGGCTAGGAAAATGTTCAGGTGCAAAATCTCCACTTTGCCTCTGTAGGCCCACTTCAGCACCACGAATGTACGGCTGTGTGCTTCGGGCGCGGATACAGAGCAGGCGGCGCGGTGCTCTGGCACACAGAGTCGTTCATCCCTTTGGAGAGTTTGGCAGAGGCAGATTTGAACCCCATGATGGATGTTCTCCATCCCACCATTCGTAACGAAGTTGAACTCTTGCTGGTTGTGGTCTGCAATGTGTGGCAGGCTCTGCCTCGGACCAGGCTACAGCACGTTGGGTCAAGTGGCAGCCTGCCCAGCAGGGTAATGCTCCCTGCTCTGGGACCTGAACGGGCAGTTGTGGGGCTCTCAGTTGTGGGGTTGGGTTTGGCTATGTGGTTGTGAGCCATCGTCATCTTCTTGCTTTTTTCTTTTCGGTTATCACAGGCCCGAGAGAGACATTCCATAATCATCCAAAACAGCACAAAATAGTCTTTCCTGCACAGAAGTACATTACAATGGTTTCAGGTTGAGCAAGGGAAATTACAGCAGTGGCTGTACGGGGCGCTCCAGAGCGTAAGGCACAGACTATTTCAGAGATGACAGGAATCGAGCCTTTTGATGGTCTGCTGTGAGTGGTCTCGTTCAAATTCAGCCTCTTGTCTCGCATCTCAGAAAACCTAAATCCCGTTCTCATTTCTCCAGGGACGGGGAAACTCAACACCGTCAATCTCCTCGCTCCTCTTCAGACAACAGCAGACACTTAAACGGAGACTGGCTAATTCCTTGTGTCTACATCTTAGAAACAGAAGTGACTTTGAATTATTGGGAAAGCAGAGAGACCCGAAATCTCCCAGACATTCTTTCCAGGTCCTTGGCCTTGGAAAAGCCCGAGTCAGGTCATACCTGATCCCTTCTGGTCTTGGAGCCTCATATGCCATGTAGGAGACTCGAAAAGCACTTTGAGATGGCAGGAGAGGAGGGATACTTCCCAGGAAAGAGTCTCTAAACCGGTCCCCTCTCCATGCCACGGCATTTCTGTTGCTCATTAACAACACGGAGCCATAAACAATGGTATGTGCTTGTATCTAAATTCTCCAGGATTAATTCAAAATTTATTGACAATGACATTACTAGAGACTTTTCAATTATGTCAATAGGCTTTGGATAAGGGCCTTCCAGTCTTAATAAACATTATATAGTTTTAAATGCTGTAGTCGTCGTCTTAAGTTTTTTATTTAATCTGCCATTATTGTTGGCTTCTGTGTTAGCAAGTTCTTGCTGGAGGAACTCATTTCACCTGTCCTGTTGACAGCAAAAACCACCTTCTTCAGTAAGACAATGTATTTTCTCTTTATGCATCAGAAATGAGTAATAATAGGTTTCAAGGAACTGTAACAATTAATAAAAGCATTTTATTACATTTAAATTTATTAAAATTTAAACATTAAATTCAACCTGTTAATTACTATTTCCATGCATTGACACTGACAGTCAGAAATGGATCCTCACAACTGCTCTGCTGAGATATGTTCACTGGTGTTATTTGCTCTTTGATTACTAATGTATTATTAGTGCTCTTCATTTGGGACTTGATTCATTAACAAAAAGACTTATATGGGCATTATGTAAATTTTTTCTATGTCTTTTACATAGCTACCAGGGCATGTATTATGAATCTAATTGGGGGGGGGGGGGGGGAAGAAAGAAAAGAAAATGTATTCAGCTCTGTCCCAACTGGTGGGCAAGCTCTAGCTAAACGTAGAGTCGCTCTCAGAAATCGAATAAGCACAGGGAGGAGAAACCTCTTTTCACTATATCACAGCCTGTGTTTCAGGAAATCCCTTTCCAGAGAAACCATGCACAAATCCCAGCCTGGCCGTGTTTTGGGAGAAATAGCAAAATGGTGGCAAGGAGCTAAGCTGAAATGTTCAGGCTCTCTCATATTTCTCATCCGTGTCTCTGCTGTATACATCGGTGCTTGCAGCTAATCACCCCTTTTGTTTTTAGTCAATGATTTCTCTTTAACACTTTTGAAGTCGTGATTTGGTTTATTCTAATGCAGGCGTTGTCGAGCAACATTTGTATTATTTCTCACGTTAAGCAAAACTCAGCAAAAATCAGAGAGGGCCCTTAATCTGTGAAAGCTCATCACTGTCGTTACAGCAGCAGTGCTGGGCAGGTTATGCAGAGGCTCATGCGGGGAGGCTTTGTCCCAAGACACCCTACAGGAGGACACTGACAATTTCTGCTTTATGTGAAGTTTTCCGTCTTTCCTGGACCAAGTGGCATCCCCTCCATTTTCTGGCTTCAGAGGCTGTGGCAGACAACATGCAGCAGGCACATACCGTGCACACATCTATCGCTCAGGAAAGCCGGCAAACCCCATGACAGCGATCTCTGATGGATGTAGTCGAGGGCCGGTGACGGGTGAGAGCGGAGAGGCCGAGGGTGAGACAGACAATCTGTAGCACCCAGGGAAAAAAGCATGGAGCTGGTAAGTAGGGCAGAAAAAACTATGGCAGAAATCTTTGGAAAGATCCCGCTAGTGGAAGAGGCAGAAATGTACGGTTTTTAACTCCCGTTTCCCTCCCACAGTGTGAGCCCAGGCTACCGCAGACAGCGGGTCCTTTCGCGGATGTAGCTTCAGGCTGGCCCAGCCCCTTTCAGGGCACCGCTGCCAGCGCCGCAGAACCCCTCAGGCTCTCGCCACAGGGACGGTGCCCTGCAAACCATCACAGACGTGCTGCTGGGCGCAGCCAGGTGATGTCCCCCCCTTAAGCATGGGGACACAGGGTGACACCGTGGCCCCCGAGCCTTTCGCTGGAAGAGAGCAATGCAGGCTGTCTCTGGAGGGGTGCATTGTCAGTCCCTCACCCCCTTCTTTTCCCCTACGAAGATACGTTCTTTTTCACTTTCTTCTCTTTCTCTCATCTTTTTTTTTCTCCTGCAGGTGAGCGCCCTGCAGCCAGACGCTCATCACAATGAGGCGAATTCTGCGCCTTCCGGGGTACTGTTACATCTCCAGGGGAAAGCAGGATGCTAAAAGCACACATGGTTTCCTCCCTAAATTAAAAAGAGTGTGTAAAGCTGTTAAGATTAGTGCACATCAATCCCTGTATTTGAATCAAGATACTTTCGGTTGGCAGCTATTGGGGGGAAAAAAACGTGATTTCATTCAAAGTGTATTAAATAAGACAGAAGGAGACAGATTTCTTTGACAGTTTTACAGCTCTTATCAGATTACATTAAAATTAAATTAAAACCATCTAAAAGAAGTGTTAAGTACTGAAGGGAGAACACAAACAAAACACTCCTCTTTGTAGGCTTTCAGGGATGGGGTAGTGATGTTAGTTATCAGGGACACGAGTAACAAGATTATTCTCGAGTCAATTATGAGCCCACCGGTGTCAGCGCGGGGGTCACGTCGCAGGCCTGAGGCTGCAGAGGGTGAGCGCGTGCCCTGCGCCAAGACGAGGAACGCAAAGGCAAGAGGAGCAAAATGGCAAATATACTGGGGGGGCCCAGGCTAAGGCTTCTTATTTCCTTATCTTTGGTTTAATAAACCCTGTGCCACCGTGCCACTGAGCACCCTTGAGACCCCTGCCCCTCACACTGGCTCCACCGTGATCCACGATTTAAAAAAAAAACAACTACCAGGGTTGGAAAGGTCCACTAAATAAATAAACCATGCAGTCCTACGAGTCTCGCCTGCCACCCTGGGCTGTCAGGTGGAGATCAACCCCTTCCAGCTGCAACCTGGAAATCTTAGTTCGGGAATCAGGTTTTCCAGTATGTAAATAGAATATATGCTCATAGTTTTAGATAGCACTAGAAGCCTTTGAAAGTTTTGATATTATTTTAGCAAGCACAAATATTTTCGAAAGCAGTTTAGTCTTCCAGAACCAAACCTGGTATGTCACTGGTACAGGCTTAAGAAAGCCAGATTCTTTGCCTGTTTTGAAAAATAACAAATTTGTAGTATATGAAAGTGTTTTCTTGTTCAGACACCATACAGCATTTGACAGTTTTCTGCACTGACAATCAGCGATGCATTCAAAATATGTGTCAGTCTGACAGAGCGCGTTTCATGGCTGACATTCTGAAATAACAGGTTTTTAGTGTCTCACCTCGGTGTCAAAGGGGAGACTATTTGCTTTGACGTAGATATTAGCAATGAGAGCTGTTCTGAGGGACCTTCTGGGGGGGAAAAAAGCAATTTAACCCTGAAGCAACGATGAAAACCTTTTTATTTCCATTTTATCTGCCCCCATGACTAAGCAGGAACATCATGCTGATACAAAGGCTCCAGAGAAGTCTTAGTACTACAAGTAACTCTCAAGGAGGGCAGGGGATCGTGTCTGCAGCTGAGATGCCAAAGCTCAATTTTTCCCCCTACATATTTTTAAAGGAAAGGGCAAGCTGTGGTGGAGCTGGGTTGCAAAGTCAGGATCCAGGAAAAAAATGCCCAACTTAGGAAATTTAAGCAAGCTCAGAGCCAGACTTCACCTGTCGGTTCTTTTGCAGATGCAAACTCGCACTGTGATGGAGGTCTCCATAACACGTCCCTGCTTTCGATAAATGCAAGGGTTAGAAAGAACAGTACGCCTTTTATTACGAGTGTGTTTTATGTGAATTCAATACTAAAAGGCTCCCAAACCTGCAAATCCTTTGCATATGCGTTTTCTTGAGTAGGTAAGCTCTTACATGAGCTAAAGCCTTCCATATCTTATTGAGCCATTTATTTATAGTGGATATGCAAAGGCTAAGCCAGACAGCAGCTATGGTTATTCAAGTGACAGAAGCTAATTTGGGGGCTGTTAAGTACTGCTACATCAATTCAGCAACGCTTTTTACTTTACATTTACATTTGGTTTATCCCAGTTTGAGGTTGAAGGCATTGAGAAACGCTAGGAACGCTGCTGCATCACGACACCGAAAACTGGCAGAGGAACCCCAACCCGCAGGAGCCCAAAACCTCGTCCTGATGCTCTTGAGCCTCCCAAACACCCCGCCGCTGGCACGTGGCTCAAGCAGCCGCTACTACCCCACAGCTATGGCCGATGCTTTCATGTGGCTTTCATGTGGTTGTTGGACAGAAGTTCTAATGAAGGGTAATTACGATGATGATCTGGTACTAATTGTATACTGATTGCTGTTCTAATTATGCTTAAGCATTGCATAGCTATCCACAATTTTGTCTATTGATGTAGCATTCCCTTGCCTTACATTCAAATGCTGTCGTGGTATTTGAACTTTCTTTACGGGGGCCCTGGAATTTACGCACTAATTTGGCAACTTCCTTTCAAGGGGATCTAAGTTTTTATCTGAAGATGAAAAATTGTGGTTTTCTTTTCTACTTCGTTTACCAGATGGGGATTTAAGTGCAGGGTTTGTCAGGGCTGGTCCAGTGCTCACTGAGCGTGGTGTGGCTTTTTCCACTGGCCAGCAGGGTGTTGGTGAGAGGACATCGACGAGCTCTGCCAACCGGACAAAGGAGCAATTCAGAGGAGGGGGAATCGGGAATTTTATTGAGATGTTTCATTTCTGTACAAATGGAAAGAGGCCATTTGCATTTTGGTTTTTTTTCCTGAAACACATCATGTAAATAAACTCAGTGAAACCAACTGTTGAAGGGGGCCCCTGTTACCCTAACTGTTCAGCAGCTCCCAGTTATTTTTGGAATTCAAAGTCCCTGTTCCCCATCTTTTCCGGAGACACGAAGATGACTGCCTTGCCCCAGGTGACCCAACAGGCTGGGGCCCAGTTCTCCTCAATGGCAGTCTAGAGCCTTGACTGGGCACCACAGCCATTTTAACTGCTGTAGTAATACCTAAATTAACAGGTTTAATAATATTATGTTAACAGATGAGGTAATAATTTAGGAATAAACACTTTACATCTCAACAGTCCCCAAACTTAGGCCAGAGGTTTCCAATGCGAGGGTGGGGAGCCCTCTCGCAGCTCTCGCCGTCACGCCTGCCGTCCCCGTTCTAGGCGACGCTCTCATGAGCCCCCAGCCGTGTTTTAAGCCATTAAAGGCTTAAAAATGCCTTCAAGGTTCAAAAATGCCAGTTACGGCTGGCGTCGGGGCGGCCTCTGAGGAAGCTCCATCCCCTG